>NC_056744.1:30081547-30180014 GCF_019279795.1 Protopterus annectens | reverse complement strand
GGTTTCTTTATTGAACAATTCTTGGTATACTAGGGTTTCTAAGAATGAAAGTAATATAGCTTAGCATAAATTTGATCTCTATTTGGAAGATTTAGTTAATCAGCGGATTAACTACAAAGTACAAGTTTTTATTTTTATCAGTACAATACCCCATCATTCCTATATTTTTTGTAATCATAAAATTCATAAAAATATTTAGAAAACTCCCTTCAGACTCATAATAACAGCTAATGGATCTAAAGCACATCCATTAGCTTTATTTGTAGATAGAATGGTTAAAGCATGTAGGGTAAAAATTTCTCTAAAGGATTTGTGGGACTTTGGGGGGGGGGCAGAACAAAATAGATTTTTTTCACCCTGGTTGGTATTTGGTGACGATTAATGTAGTTGATCTCTTTTCGTGTATCCCTCATGATATTGGGCTTGAATGGCACAATATCCTTTGTAGTTGTGAATTTTTCACCAACAGGGAAATAAATCTTGTGGTTTCACTTAAGAAAATCATCTTACAATTATTTCTTTTCTGATGGGTAGTATTATAAACAAATTAGTGGGGTAGCAATAGAAGCCACCTGCGCCCCTTTGTTTCCTCACGTGGTCATGTGTTACTAGGAGCAGAGATTCATATTCAGTTTTTACTTTTCCAAGTACATTGTTACCCTTTTTTGGATGATATATTTATTATGTGGAAAAGTGATTCTGAAAGTTGATTAACTTTATTGCATATATTAATTCTACCACTATATTTTTAAGTTTACTCATCATTGGGCTAACAAATATTTAGATATTTTACTACTTAAAAAGCTTAGAATATTAGATTCAAACCAACTTTATACAAGAAACCCACCTTTTCCAGTAGGTACTTACATTTTAATAGTTACTATACCCTCAAACAAAAGAAAAGTTTACTCAAAGGCCAAATGGTTTGGCTATCAAGAATTATTTCCAATAATGATGATTTGATTAGTGTAACGGAACTTCGTTGCAATATGTTTTGGCAATTGTTTGGGATATTTTTGTCTCATTAACAAGAACTGGAACATCATTTCACATGATAGCTTTGAGTGATATTAGATTCTATACCCCTATTTACTTATTCTCGGCACACTAACATTAAAGACAAGCTCAAAAAGGGTAATTTCTTTGATACTGGCAAAGTTAATAAGAAAATACATATGGGCACAAAAAATGTGGAGCCTGTTGCCAGTGTACATACATTTGTGAGGGAAGTGAGTTTTTTCTTGGCAGTATTAAATAACTAACTTCACATCATAGTACAATTATAACAGTAAGAGAGTAGTGCATTGCGATTCAAGTTTCTGTTTTTTTGTAGGAAAAATTGAATGTCCATTCAGGAAAAAGAATCCAGGAACATTATTTTATGAAAATGAAAATAAAAAAAAAAAAAAAAAACAAAGACTGAAATGCTCTCTTTAAACATAAAGCAGTTTGTGCCAGTAATAAAATGTATTATTTTGTGGTAATAGAGCAAGTGTTACAAAATCCCAGGAATGGAATTTGGGAATACACACCATCATCGAGAACTACTATGGCAACTGAGGTTGAATGCTAGGGAACATCCAGGCAATGTCGCCCTTAACACTGTATTGAAATTGTATGCTGCTAAATTATAAGTTTATTTAAATAAATTGATTTTAGTGAGTTTTTAAACATGTCATAAAAGGATGTTTTGTTAATGCATATTTTACTTTATTCTTTTATACATTTTTCTAAGTTATTTAATGTTTTTAGTGGTCAGTTAATTGTTTGTCTGATGAAAGATGATTGGACAGCAGCATCATAACTGATTTGTATAAAATGGCTGTTTTTTTCCCCTTGTTCCTTAGTTTTGAGGAAGTCTTTAGGGATAAAAGCACTCAACTGTCTTTACAAGATTAGTTTTGTATTCAGTATCTAGTCTCTGTTGTGTCGGTGTGTCAATGTACCAGATTACGTCAGCTATATGCAACATATTTATATGCAAAGCGTCTTAGCTTGTGAAAACTTATGTGATGTGATTTCTTGTCTCCACCACTATTTTACAAACATAGGTAATCAATGAACAAATGAGTATATAAAATATCTTATTACAAAACCTTTGTCACCAAGCTGAGTTCTTAGTTAGAGCTACATTTGATGAGAAAAATGGCAGTTTAAGTTTTCAAAAAACAAGGAACTTTTTCAGCTGATGCACATCTTATTAAATGCATGACGGACAAAAGAATGAACATTGAATTGACATTTATATCTATGTCTTAGCAGTATGTGCTCATGAATGCATAGTTAGTAATATTATGGCACTCACTGATAAAGTCCAGAGCACACCAAGTTTCATAACAGAGGACGTCATCCCAGTCTAAGTACGTCATTTACTGTGTTACAGTGTCTACTGTGAAATCTAGAAAATACGATTTAAGATCGAGTTTCACCTTAAAATTAGGTTAAAGATGATGGTTTCATGATCTATATTAAAGTATAACCACGAGTGAAGAAAGATCCTAGGACTGTGAACATTATCTAAAATACCACCATCCCTAGATGGATTTTGCTTCGTTGAAAATTGCGTTATACAATACATTAATATTCGGGTATAATTAGAATAGTTCCCCATTGTTTGGATAATTAAAATTTCATGAAGGCTTGCTACATCCATTTAGATAGCTGATACTTATACAAACGGTGGTCAGATAAAGCTAGTCAAGCAACTACCTCTGATGAGCATTGAATCAGCAATGACTAGATAATTTCAAGAAATATAATGAAAACTGGTAAGCGACAACCAAGTGAAGAGATAGACTAGGGACCTTCACCATATCACCATTACCCTACCTACGGCCCCCATTTAATCATGATCCAGCTCTGGGGAACTGCACTTCTTGATAAAACAATAAGTCATTATGCCCCAATAACTGTGCTCTGACTGTGAAGTATTATGCATTACCGGTTTAATTTGTGTCACACAATTTGCCCAGGTTAGACAATTGTTTGAAACTCCAGATCATTTTTGGTAGTTTAAGCTTGTCCTGGTCTAGTTATTATGCTTTGTACATGATGATCTGATTAAGACTGGTCAGGTGTAGGATTTCTAGATAAGACTGACAGCAACTAGCTGTTTTCCAGTCATACAAATAGTTTTGGTATTGAGCTTTCATAGTTTTATTAGATAATCTCAGGCACCTGGGTGCCACCATGTCTAAGTTGTACAAATAGATTATTGGAAGTAGTGGCTTAAGGTCAGAATGAAGTTGGAGACATTCAAACCCCAATAGTTATCTGGAAAATTTCTTACACACTTCCAGGATCACTTTTCAATCTATGAATACTTGTGTTCAGCGTAGGTTAGCATGCTGCAGCTACAAGTGACTGGAATTAACATTTGTTCACGATTAGACTAATGTAGCACTCGGTATCTGCACCCTCTATTGTCTGTTTTGTTATATTACAGTGAGTTTAGCACTGCAGCTGTTTGTCAGCATTTTTTTTTACTTTCCTGAACGACTCGACTCAATGTCCCCACAACCAAGAACATGGCAAATTTGTCTTTAACAAACATTTTAAGGATGAAGTACTGGGGAGAGGTCAGATACAGACAAAAAAGTAATCCTGCCTAGTGCTCACCGTTATTCAGTAACACAACACGGATTTCATAACTGCTTATTGCTGTGACTTTACTGACATCCAGTTTGATTCTGCTAGCACTTGCTGTGACCAAAGTAATGTAGTTCTGTTTTACTAATAAAGCATATGTTGATTAAGCATTAGATGAGAATTTTTAATACTTTGCAGCACTGTTATCTGACCACAAAATCACGTCTCTATCAGGA
Source organism: Protopterus annectens (assembly GCF_019279795.1). Classification (NCBI taxonomy): domain Eukaryota; kingdom Metazoa; phylum Chordata; order Ceratodontiformes; family Protopteridae; genus Protopterus; species Protopterus annectens. Next base: position 30,176,190 of record NC_056744.1, on the reverse strand, counting down.
CCAAAGATCCATCTTTACACTAAAATATATCATATGCAGAGACTGAGGTTACACTAAATGGCAGTCTTGTTTAAAGAAAACTTTCCCATTGGAGTGAAGGAAATTGTCATATCTTGACTGTCTTAAAAGAATTTGTTAAAATCCACCGGAACCATCTTGTATGGAAACAAACACACATTTGGGTAATGTACTTTCTGCTACAGGTAGTACGAGCCTTTCACACACAACTCTATCACTTAGCTTTTTCTTTATTTATTTATTTATTTTTTTAAGATCAACACATTCACATGAGCACTCGACAGCAAAGCATACCAGCCATTCAGTTCAGTTACACTTCAGTTACAGTAAATCTTTACAATAATTCAAATTCTGTCTCTGCTTTAGTGACCATAGGAAATGACACCTTCCTGGGTATGATCAAGACATAAGGAACAGCATTTGGCTTTAACTTTGTCTTTAATGGTTCACAATCAAGTAAGCCACCGCTACCAAATATATTTGTACTAACTTCATTTATTCTGGAAATTAAGCCCATCTTGCATATCACAATTCTGCAGAGCAGATTTATGTCTGGTCCATAGGTATACACTAATGACCACCAGGGCCTTATAGCCCCAGCAGTGCAATCATCTGTTGTGTCCGCATGAATCAGACAATTCTAAGAAGGTCATATGTTAGTTAGGAAGTTTTTAAAGACTGTGTGCATGTGGCAAGTTAATTTGGGCATAGTTACTGTCTGACTTTGTCTATCAGAGACATGCAAGCCAGCCCTGGGATGAATCTACGATTTCCCATCAAATGGTCAAGGTTATGTCTGAATAGGGTTAGGGATGGACTCTGCTTCACATGGATGGGGAGTCTGTTCCAGAGCATAGGGATACTCAAGAGACATCCGTCTCATCAACAGGTCTCATTTATGTTGAAACCAAAATTTAAATCCTTGGATCTAATAGTTTTGATGCTGGTTATTTTGTGGATGTGCAAATCATAGCTGGATCTGAAGATGCCTTGTATATCAGGCATAAAAATCACCTCTCAATCTGTAGGAAGTGCAGTATAGAAACAGCGCTTTAAGGTGATACATACAGGACAATGTGTTTATACTTGCATTCTCTTGTTATGGAACCTTTGTGGCTATTTCAGCTGTTGCATTTGGTTGGCGAGGTACATGCCGAAAAAGTCATTATTCTCAATTATGGTTCTGATAAGGGTTGAATAAAGTGGCACTATGACTTCCCTGGACCTGGATGCTATGCCCTTTCTCATAAGTTTGGCATCACAGAATGATTTTCTTACTAACTGGCCACATGTTGGCCAAATGCCAGATTACTGTCTACATAAGTTCCCAGATTACCAACTATGTAGTTAGCTCTTAGGGGTGTCTTATTGATGGAGTAATCATTCTGGGTGGCAGTTTTCCCAAAAGGCACTATAATGTGTTTCTTGGCAGTTAGTTTTAGACCATGGCTTTGCCACCAGTCATTTGTCTGTGTTAAACCCTCTCGTAAGATGTTTGTGTCATGGGGGAAATCTATAATAGTTCCCAATTTGCAGTCATCTGTCAACTTGGTCAGACAAAGGCCCTTGACATTAGCCTTCGCCTTAAAGACACTGATGCCAAATAAGAGCCGTTCCAGCTTGGCTAACAGAGGTACTGCTCTGGTGACCAGTCTCTTAGTGGAGGTTACCTCACCAATCCTGACTTCCTGGGTCCTGTCTGAGAACTAGTGGGCAATGCAGCCAGTTATGCAGAAATTTATGCCCAATTTAGCAAGTTTGCAACTACACCACAATGGAACATTGTATAAAATGCCTTAGCTAGGTGCAGATAGGTGGTATGAAACACTTTCCCATCATCCATTGCCTTGGTGACCTTCTGAAAGAAGTTCCCAGGGTTTAGTAGGCAAGACCTTTCCTTGACAAAGCCAAATTGGATTGGTTCAAGCATCTGTAGGTTGCCTCTGTCTTTGCTGATCATTTCCATAACTTGTTCCATGCCTTTGCATATTGGGCTACTCAGATTAATGGATCTGCAGTTTCCAGAATAGGTGAATGGTCTTCTCTTGGTGAAATGAGATAACTGCAGTTCTCCACTGTAATGTTAAAAGCCAGTTTCAAGACTACAGTTGAAAAGTGACTCAAGTAATCCTGATAGGTCAGGATTCCAGATATTTGGGAGTCATCCCGGGATATTGTTGGGAGCCCACTGAGGCTGTGTTTTTGGCTTTAGTGAGTGCCACCAGGACCTGCTCCCTGCTGGTAGCTGGGAGGGGGTTATGCTGGTAAGTATTTCATGAGGGAAGGAGGGTGTGGAGTGACTAAAGTTTGAGCTGAATTTGTCAGCAGAGTCACTATATTGCTCTTCTCAGTGAAGGTGGCACAACTGACCACCAGTTCTGACACTATTGTGTGCCGTCTTTGAGGTTACAGACATAACTGTAGAATGCATTTTGGTTGTCTTTAGACTGTGAGGCTATCTTAATCATCTAACTGGCCTTGCTGGAATCTATTTCCTGTTTAGTTTAGAGAGTTCTGAGAGTTTCATAGTTATATACTAGGCCAACAACCACCAAGGCCTTTAAAAGCCTAGCCATGCAACCCAATCCAACTGCATCCCCTTACATCATGTGCATGGAGGGGCATGTTAGTTAGGGGACTGATAAAACGTTATGGGGGGGGGTTATGTTAGTTAGGGAATGTTTACTGTCCACCACTGTCTATAGCAGGAGTGTCCAACCCGCGGCCCCCAGAGCTCTTCCATGCAGCCCGCGGCCCTTAAATTGAAATTTAACTTTTTTTTCCGTGTGTTTTCACGTACGCGTCCTTCAGCTATTCTGCGCATGCGCAAAATAACATTTTTTCACGTTTTTTTTCTTGCCAACATCTTTCAGCTGGTATGCGCATGCGCCAAAACACCGTTCGGTCGTTTTTCATTTGCGGTGAAGGAAGGAGTGAGATCGCGGCGAAGAAGTTGGATTTATTTACACACTGACTACATTCAACATCTATTTTACAGCAGTAAAAGGTAAGCTAAGCTATAGTATATAGTACATTTTCTTTTGACGGGGAAGTGACATTTTACTGAAGCAGTTGATGTCAAACCCAGTGTAGTCGATGGTCATTTTTTACTTTACTTTTGCAGTCAGTCAGCCAATAGTTGCATACTATCAGCTGTTTTATTGTAGTTATGGAAAGCTGGCGTGAAACTGGATGTAGTTTATTTTGTTTTTCAGACCATTTGTTTCTATTGACAGTGAAAACTTGTGTGCAAAACACAGGTGTTGGGTTTTCTGATTGGGTGAAGTGATGAGAAGCTAAAATTAAATATCACAAAATGGCATTTAGGCTGAAACAAACAACATGCTTATCAGTTGATTGGTTTCCTGTTACTCATGTCATATCTCACAGTTCGTTTATGGTCAGACTTGTTCTGGCTGTGTATTCTGTACATTCAGATGAATAATTTCATTTTCATGCCATCTGTGTTGATATCAATTTGGGCAAGTGCATCCTAGGAAAGAAGCGAGTCAGTTTACAGTAAATTTAAAAGTTACTAAATGAGCAAATGGTAATTTAGACATCAATGTAAACAAGACTAAGTTTGAGTATTGGCATATTACTATGTAGTATAAACAGAAAGAAAGTAAAATAAAAGAGCTTGAAGTTTTAATTTAAAGCCATCTTAAATGTTGCAGTTGTTTAATAATTTTAAAGGTATCTGTAGACCCATTGTAAAATTTGGTTCTGATCTTTGATCACAGTATATAAAAGTAGGATTTTACGGATGTAATGGTTGCATATGTTTGTTGATGATAGTCTAATTTTTGAAATACTTGAAAACGTGTCATTAAGTTATAGAAGTATTTTTGAGGTGATCTCATTAATGTATATAAAGCTTTATTTATGCAGTGAATATCCATTATTGTGTGGTTGCAGTAAATTAAGGTATACACTGAGATGGAACCAACCAAGCCATATTAAGCCAAGAGCATCACGACAAAGACAAAAAAATAAGTTAGACTGAGTGACACTGAAAACATGCTGGGACATATTTACTCTCGTAGAGGTCTAATGCGGTCTCCTGTTGAATGAGACAAAATATCTTCGTACACTTTGTAGAAAATGTTACATGAATAGTATGGAGTCATACTAGCTGCATGTGTCCCAGAGGGTCTGCTGACAGGATGTTATCAGAAAATAACACAATCGTTTTTCAGCGCTACTAGCATCTGCAACTACCCGATAAGAATAATTTATTTCGGCTATCTTTTCTTTCACCTCCTTTGTTGTCATGCAGATGAAGGGATGGTTCCCATGCCGCAAGTAGTCCTCATGTTCTGGCTATTCTAGTTTTGTGCTTCACCATTTAAAAATACGACACACATATTCAGAGCCTGGGAGCAAAGAGAATTTATACTGCAATATGCCCTGGGCCTACGCTAAAGGCATCATAAGACAAGAGCAATGCCCCCTTTAATAGGCTGAATATATTTGGGATATCAAAAGGAACTTGGAATGGTTAAGTTCCACTTTTCTTTCCTCCAGATAGTAGCAGCAGCATGGAAATCATATTTCCTTTAAGAAGGCAGAATACTCAGGTGGAAAGAAATTAATAGATAACCCCATGACGTCACTCCGCACCATAGAGGGAACAGTGGCTGTGTGTACCAGTAACATAAATAAATAAATTCACTTAATCTTCTAGGTGCGTGGATGCCATTAAGCTGTGCTTTGCACTGTTGCAGGCAAACGCATAACAGCGGTTGTTTTAATTTTAAGAGGGTTTTAGTATTATTATTGTAAATGGGCCAGCAAAATCACAGGTATGATTCTCATACAAATTGAAAGGTTTGTACCTGTTAATTTTTTTTACAAATAAACTAAGATGTTAGATTTAACTGTTTTTTTAATAAGATATTGAATTTTAAGCAAATATTATGCATTTATTAATTTATTTATTGTTCAAATTCACCTACAATACAGCCAGTGGGCCGACTTTGTATTAGTCCGAGTTTATGTGATACGTTTTTTTTTTTTTTTTTTTGCTCTTCAGTTTATGTGAGAGACCTTTTTTTTTTGGTCCTCACTTGCCGTTTGCCCCCAGACCATTTCTGTTGACTCAATGCGGCCCTTGCAACTGAAAAGGTTGGACACCCCTGGTCTATAGGGTACAGGAGACCAGACTGGGGCTGAATTCATGATTTCCCATCCAACGTTAGCTAATGAATGTTTACTGTTGGCCCCTGGTCTATAAGAGACATGGGGCTAGCCTCTGGATGATTTCCCATCTAATGTACAAGGTTGTTTGAATAGGGCTAGGAACGGACTATGCTTTACATAGATGGGGGGGCCTTTTCTAGAGCATGGGGATCCTTGGAGACATGTCCGCCTCACCAGCATGTTCTACTTATGTCGCAAGAAAAGTTTAAATCCCTAGATCTAGCATTGCTGGTGCTCTTCATTTTGCAAATGTACAAAAGCTCCATCAGAGCTGGATCAAAGGATACCTTATATGTTAAGCACAGATCGCCTCTCAACAACCTGTAGGAGACAGAGTATAAAAAACAGGGCTCGAAGGTGATCTGTGCAGGACGTGTTAATACCCTTGGTTGTTTTGATGATTAATCACTGTGGGCATTCCAACTGTTGCACATGCCTAGTCAGATATATGCCAAAGGGGGCACTATATTTAATGATGGGTCTGATAAGGGCAGAGTACAGTGGTACTATAACAGCTTATAAGCTTGGCAATGCAGAATAATTTTCTTACCATCTTGTCTACATGTTGCTCAAAGGCCAGATTACTGTCTACATATGTTCCAAACAAATGAAAAGGCAGCACAGACTAGTATAAAACCACAGCAGATTTGACCACACTGCAAAACTCCTCCAGGAGTTGTTGAATTTATAAAATAAACTAATATAAACCAAAGGAATAAAAACATAAAACATAAGCACTTTCATCTCACTGTTTTAAACTTCAACAAATAATCATGGAAGCATTTCCAACTTCCCTTTATACTATCCTAAACCAATCAGAATCGATAAACAGTCATGTGTTAGCCAAGCCCCCAGCATTGTTTCCAAAGCCAAGAAGTTCTTTCAAAAAGACTTACAAATTAAGACTTACAAGTTAAAATACTGTAACAAGTTTTAAGAAATAAGGCAAATATACTAACAAATCAAACCAAATGTAACTCTTCTTCAATTATTAAAGTGCAATTTTTTTAAATTAAAAAATGCATGCACTCTTATGACTAGAATAATTAGTATGAACCAATATTTAAGAATGCATGAAAATGTATGATTATATATATATATATATATATATATATATATATATATATATATATATATATATATATATAAAAACAAATATGAAATATGTAAAAAATATGCAAAATATATACGCGTCATGAAATTGCGGTTTCAAAAAATGTTCAACCATGTATTTAATACCACAGCAGCATTCTACATCAGAAAATAACACAGATCAAATTGTCCACCATGTTAATTTTAAAAACCATAGCTATCGTTCTAATGCTTTTAAAGTCAGACATTAACAGAGCGTTGACCATTTAAACCAGGCCAGTTGTTAGAATTTAACTGGAGTTGCCAGGACAGCTCACAGTATTCAAGACTTAATTTCTATGGACCATGTCCATCATATACACCTGTACTTGCTCAACAATACAAAATTTAAAAGTCATGTGTAGGATTTTCACTAATGTGATTAGCTAATGCATTTGCCAATTTCTTTTTCTTGACATCATAACTATGTTCATAAATTCTCTCACGCAGTTTTTCTCTTGGTTTTCCCAATATAAAACCAAGGGCATGAATTACAGGTAGCACAATATACCACCCCTGTGGAGGTGCAAGTATACAAGCCATTAATGTTAATTACATATTGGTTGACTCGTAGCTGTTGTGTAGTGATGACAAACTTACAATAATTGCAACTACCACAACTTTTCATGTCCTTAACAGTAGTCTGTTTCAATGCTTTTTTGAACAAAGCCTTGAGATAATTTCCCCTGTGATATACAATTCTTGATTTATAGCCAATATTTTCCCTTGGGGGATGTTCGAGTAGAATTGTCCAGATCTTCTCAAGTATGTTTTTTATTAACCATCTTTTGTTAACACAGTAATAAAACAACACTATAAGTTGTTGTCAGCATTAGACACCCCATTGACTTCCCTCAAACCTGGACAGCTAACTTGTAATGTGTGATGACAAGACACTTTTTTGGGATAGAATGGGAGCAAAATAGTTCATCTGCCTTTTATTCATCAAGTCATGCATTGCATCATCTATAAAGGCAGTGGGATAATCCCTTTATGAAAACAGATTTCAAAATTTGGCATTCATCCCACAAATCCTCGTCTCTTGAAATCATCCTGGCTGCACGGACGAATTGGATAATGTGGTGGGAGCTATCAAAGCGAAGAAAACTGTTGGAATATATTTTCTTATGATGTATTTAGGAAAGAAACATAGCATTTGAATTGTCCTTTATAAGCCATACATCAAGATATGTGATGTGTTTGCTGTTGTAGGTATAGGCAAACTAAAGAAACCGGGTTGAATCACTGATGAACAGAATGAATTGGTGGGATTAGGTCTTAGTTTCCATCCCACAAAATAAAGAGATCATCCAGGAATCTTGCATAAAACTTACAGTAGGTACAGAACTAGGATGTACAGAACTAGGATGTAAATAAATAGTTCTTCTCTCAATGTAACATCACAACGTTCAAAAACAAACCACCATAAGGTAAACCCCTGTACATTGATGGTAAATGACTGTCAAATATTAAAACATTATTTTTAACACAATATTTAGCAAATTTTCATAAAGGTTAATTTTATCTTGGGGCAGACCTTTTTCAGCTAGATATTCACACCCAGCTCATGGGGTATAATAGAATAAAGGTCCTTAACATCTATGGTTATAAGTATGTAGGATGCTTTGAATGCAATAGTATTCATTTTCCGCGGAAATTCTCAGAAGTCATAACAAATTTGAGGCTCTTCAAAAGAGATTTTAATTTGGTATCCAAGTACTTTGCACAGGGGTGGGTAAATACTGCCCTGTGCATCCACTGTTGAAGGCGTTTTCAGATTAGATATATTTAAGTTATATTTATCATCAATTGTAATTGTTTTCTCGATAAATAGATCATGTATCTGTCCCCTTATATGCTTGTATACCCCATTCTTTTCATTAAGGGACTCTTCCCTATAAGTACCGTCACTCAAAAGGTGCTTCATTTTTAAGTTGTAGTTACCTTCACTGAAAATTGCTAAGCCTCCACCCTCATCTGGCTTAATTATCCTGATGTTGGTATTATTCTTTAATGATACTAGTCTAGCTTTCTCATTGCCTGTGAGGTTATCCATATTATTAAATGGTCTTTGCTGGGCCAGTGTATTCCTAATATCCAACTTGCACAATTTCTCATATAATGCTACCGTAGGGCAGAGAGGGGGTTTATAAGTACTAGAAAGTCACAAGTGGTCCATTGCGGTTATTTTGGAATACTGGAAAATCACCTTAAAATTGAGCTTCCATACATAGTGTTTTAAGTCCATGAGCACATGTGCTGTATTCGCATGTTTCACTGGGACAAAGGTGAGACCTTTAGCATTTAGCAGCTTTTAGTACAAAAGAAGGCAAGAGGTGATTCTGGTGCTGGGTGTGAAGCAGATTTTCATCACTGGTGTTAGCAGGAAGATTGTTTACCAACTGGAACTCATACGCTGCCAACTGGGGATGGCCCACATTCTGCTGTGTGGCGACTGACGTCACCTCTATGCTCTCATTCCTCCCCTCTGTTGCCCCCCCCCCCCCGATAATTGCCCATGCTTGTATTTGCCTGGTCTTGATTCTCTCCAACCTCCAACTCTGGCCAGGCTTCTTGTTCTAAAAAAATTGGTGTTGTCAGGTGCAGGTTCAGGTCCAAAGGTTTCATCTCCCACCAAACTATCTAAATTTAGGTCAATGTTCACTGAATTAACTGTATTAGCCTGTTGTCCCCTCATACCCCAAACCTGACAGGGGGGGTGATGAGGGATGAGCCCTATTATTAGCATAATCTTTACGATCCCAGTTAAGTTTTTTTTTATTTTCTGACTATTTGCTCTTGTTCCATCAATACTATAAAATATTCAAGCATGTTCAAACTTGTACTGTTCCTAGTTAATATCATGTAAATTTAAAATGTCAAGACCCTGAACATCACTGATTACATTTTCAATCAAATAAGACTTCTGGTTAATCAAAACTTGCATGTATTCCTGTCCATGCTTATCAAATAATGCAATCAGTTCTTGATGTAATGCTGAATTGGGTTTTATTTGCTGTATTTGTAGGTTTGTTAATTTGGCATTGCCTGAAACTGCTCTTTGGGGGAGGATAAAGTTTTAACCAGTATATTCAAAAGTCAATGGAGAACAGGTGCAGACCATCCCTTGCAAAGCAACATTGTTTGTTAACCATGTCCTCCCCCATGCTGACAAATATTGAATCCCTTTGAAAAGGCACCAGACATTAAGCCAATTACTGATGTCAATCCTCTTTTGTTTGTATTGTGACATTATTTTGGTGAAGGCAGAATGCGGCTTAATGCAAAGCACATTCCTGTCTGAGACACACACAGAGATCAGTAATGTCTTTCTTTATACAGTCCAGATAGGTACATCTTAGATCATTAACACCCACATGGACTATGACTCATACTGGTACCCATGGTGTGGTGACTTGAGTGGGTACTAACTTGGTGGATCCTGGCTCCAGATAAGCAACCAAGCAAGCACAAAAAAACAAAATCCAACCTTCTGCCCCAACACAAGGACATGACTTGCAATCAATCAATGCATTTGAGTTTGATTGCAGGGCTATACATTTCAGTTGCTGCTTCATGCAAGTGTGCATAATTCAATAAACTTGCATAGGTCATATAACATCACTTGTATATGTTGATGCAACAATCTTGAAACTTACATCTGTTCCATGAACACAACATGGCAGTCTTCTACATCTGTCAGTGGTAAATCAAACCAAGTAAAATGCTTTATGCATATTTTTAATATTGTAATTTTTAGAAGAAGCCTCTAATTTTGCTTTATAATGGACATCAAACTAGGCCAGCCTCTTGCATCTCTATCGCTTGCCATGTACATTCGTTAATGGACAACACTATACATTAGTCTTAAAATGGCTACAGCCATCTTACAAATGCACAGTATACATAAGACTTCAGCAATTTTGTACCACTTATCACACTATTCAAACAGTATCCATAGACTAAAAGGTGTAAGATTTTTCACAAAAGTGAAAAAAGTGTAATTAATAAATGTGATGAATGGGAAGCTGAGATGAAGGTGTTGGGAGATGATTTCTTTTACTTGCCTTTTGCACCACACCAGACCGTGTCTACCCCATCACTCACGATACAAATTGCACAAAATATATTAAGAGTGACTGTGTGAAATGCATGAGGACACACGACTTGCCATGTCATGATGCATACAGAAACTATTTCACATTACTTTAATGCTGTCATCCACGATTTCCTTCACACTGCTGAAACATGGCTAAAACTGAACACCCGTTACTCCACCTTTAGGAATAACAACTTCCTAAATTGGGACATATCAGGAATTAAATTAGACTGGGGAGCTCTCTTTCAAATCCTGGACCCTTATTACAGTACACCAAAATGTGACAATGGCCCCACAAGTGTTACAAAGACAACTCACAAAGCTAATTATACTTGTGTTATATATGCCACCACCAAACCATGTTGATCTTTGAGGAAACAAAAAAAAAATTACTGAAATTAAACAAAAGCAAATAAAAATTTTTGAAGATTTCAAAACTAACTTTAATGGGCCAGCTAAACCCTATTTAACTAAGTTGTCAGCCTTAAGTAACGAAATACAAGCAAACTCTACAGAAACGCGAACTAATCCAGGAAGAGAAAAGAATACATGCTTCACAATGGTGGTTGCAAATATCCTTCAAGGATGTAATGTTGTTACTGTACTGTCACATACACTCAGTGATGACCTTTCAGTACTTTCAATCTTCTCATGTAAACCACCATGGCATCCCTGTAACAATCCCAGGTGCCATCTCTAAAGCTGAGGAGGCCCAGCTAAATGTTGACCTTAACTAGGTAATGCTGCATTAATAGGAAGATCCTGCAGCAATCCTAAATGTGTTTAACTACAATCAGTCCCATAATCAACAAATCTTTTACCAGAAAAAGAAGAAAAGATTTGTCATTGGATCAGCATATCATCAGCAAGCTCTCTTTCCCCATTTTCTACACGGGGTCAGGATGTTGCATCAACTGTCAATATTGCTCTCGATTCAATGCCACTCTCCTACCTTTACAGTCATGCCCAACTGTCACAGGTCTTTTCTCTCAATCCACCCACCACTTTTGCCGGATGCCCTTGTTTCCTCTTGCCTACTTCTCATCTGTCCCAAATCATCTTCACCAGATTGTCTTCTGCTTTTCTACACGTGCCCAAAACCACTGCAATCTGTTCTCTATGACCTTCTGTGCAAATGGGAGCTAGTTTTGATTTTGCTCTAATGTCCTAATTTCTTTGTTTGACCCACAGTGTGCATGCTACTATCTATCTCAGGCACTTCTTCATTACCTCTAGCTTCCTCAACTGCTCTGCATTTCCTTCCCAGGTCACAACACAGTTTTTTACACCTTACTTTTCAGATTTGGCATTTTTCTGTCATACACTACCCATGACACTGTGCCAGTTGGCTGCAGCCCCCCCGATTCTACCACTGACCTTCTCATTCAAACTTCCCTTCTCCTCAACCACCCCTTCCAGATAGTTGAAGCTTTTAACCAGTTCCACGATTTTCCAATTTCAAATATTGGCTTCTTCTGATTTATCTGATTTGCTGCCATAATAATAGTCTTACATATACTCAGTTTGATCCCATGTGCCCTTTTGCATTCCACTTTCCAATTTTTTGCTAAGGTTCTTGCTCAGAGTCTGCCTGTAATGCCACATTGTTTGCATACAACTTTGCTGAACTGTTCCATCGCACCTGTTTGCTAATGTAATCGTTCACCAGTATGAACAGCAGCTGGCTTAGAGATGAATCCTGATGTGCAACCATACCCACTGGGAACTCCACTGTAATACCAAAATCTGTTCATACTTGAGTCATTGGATCCTTGTACATAGCCTGCACTAATTCTTGTTTCTGTGGCTTCTAACCACTGCAGAACCACCCACATCAGCTTTCTTGGATATTGCCATATGCTTTCTCCAAGTCTATGAATACCAGGTAGGACACACTATTTTTAACTTCTTAACTGTCTCACTGCAAGCATCAGGTTAGATGTGCTGCATCCTGATCTCTGAGCTGCTCATCTTCCATCTGACTTTCTACTACGCTGTGTATTCATTTAGCAATCACAATCTCAGAACTTTCATGCAATGTGACAGTTTGATACCTCTATACTGCCCACAATTGTGGATGTTCCCTTTGTTCTTGTACACTGCCACCAATATGCTTATTCTTCAGTCATCCGGGATATGCTTCTCTCCCCATACTGTTAGGAAAACACTTATGAGGCATTCTCCCCCATCTCACCCAACATCTTGACCATATTTGCTGTGACCTCATCTGAACCTGCTGTTTTCTCCGACTTCATTTTCTATAATGCTTTTCTTACTTAGAGTGGGTTTTTCCTCCTCCTCCTTTCATTACAGGCAGTGTCTGAGGCAGTACAGTTTCTGTGGGGTTTTATTCATTTAGAAGCTGCTGGAAGTACTCTGCCTTTGACGTCCAGTGGACTAGTGGAGCAGGCAGTTGCTGGCATCCTTTAAGAAAGGTGTCTATCATCTTTATCTTTCTGTCTTTGCCTTACAACTTGATAAAGTTTGTCTCATCTACGGAGTCACTTTCCAGAAGGTGGTAGTGTGCCTCTGATGCCTTGTTTTCATTATTGCAACGTCTCTCAGACTTTAGCCTGGTCAGTCTTTTCTAACTCCCACTTTTTTTTTGACATTTTCTTTTGACAGCTTCCTAGACTACAGCTTTCCCTATGTACCCAATTTCCATACCTGGCTAGATTGCATATTTGTTCTGTAGTCCTCGCACATGCTGTTGTGAAATGCTGTCATTCTTCAGTTTTACCCGTTTCTTCTTCCTGAAGTGCCAAAGCCCTAAATATTTCTTTGAACTTTTGTGCTTTCTCTCTAGTCACCTTCCAGGTCTTCAGCCTGGTCTCTATTGAGCTTAGAGCCTTCTCAGACCACTGTTTGCAGCTAGTTGTAAGAAATCAGTGATTTATGCTGTGGGCTGTTTCACAGGGGATGACTTTGCAATCACTGAGCCTAGCCCAGGGCCCTTTCCTTAATAGGAGGAAATCTACCCAAATTGCATGTTGGTCTCTCTTGTGTGGGATCACCAGACTGACTTTCTTGCTGAAAATGAACATGAAAATTCCTTTAAGATTTTAGTTTTAGAATTGATTAATGATACCATTAGAGAGAAAGACATCTGCAATAAAAGAGACTGCAGTAAACTGGGCTGGATTTTAAATGTTAGGGGTGATCACAGCCCAGGATTAAATGATCATGTCTCTAAAACCTGCAATGAAGCAGAAAGGCTTGTTTCATTAATCTTTTTTATTTTAGTATGCGTTTTTGTCACACATCTGACTTTCTATGCTTTGATTGGTTGTGACATTGTTTTTAAATGATTGTGCTTATTTCTCTTTTAATGGTCTGAAGAAACAGGACATCTACACAAGGGTTTACCAATGTTTTAAGATACAATAAAGATCTATTTATTGGTTCAGCCAGAGTGGACTCCCTTTGTACTTATCAGTCGTAATTTTGGATCATGTCCCTGATCCACTTGCTCATCTTTTTCTGTATTTTTAACAGCTCTGTTGAATTATCACTTAAAACATAAGCAAACATATATTTATGTGAAAACATTAACATGTTCCTAGCTACAAACATTGTATATCAAATGTTTTTTTTTTTGTATAACTATCAGCCCAACATTACATAACTTGGTCAATTCCTGCCTTCCCTTAAATTTTACTCCTCCTGGAAAACATTACTCTGCATATATTGTTCCCACAATTTCCAATTTTTCCTATGTAATTTGCTCCTACCCTTTTCTGAAGATCCCACTTCCATTTTTTTATCTCTGTTACAATATTCAATACTTCTAATATAGCTGGTTTAGATTGATTTACATTTCCTAGCAAATGTTGTTTTGGCAGCCACCACAATTAAACTTGGTATGGCTTTACTATGCCTAAGCAACTCAGAAATTGTATCCCAGCTCAAAAAATCATTTTGTAAGTTATACCCATTTGCTCACCCAATATTTCTGACATAGTACTCTTAAAGAAGTTTTAAAGTCTGCCAACTCATTACACCCCCAAAACATACGTTCCCCAGTTACCTCTTTCTTCCCAGTCACACTTCCAACATTTCCATCTAACTAAGAAAAAAATCTTGGGAGTCTGCTTGCAATATAGCGTACCTTGATTTCTTTAAACTGTTTACCCTACACACCAATGTGCTGGTGTGCTAATCCACAGGGAAATGAGCATCTCCTGTCTGCGTTACTCATCTATTGATAGCATGTCCCACTATAAAGTGATCTTTTTATGCCTGTAAGTACCATTTGCTAGGCAGGCACATCAGTTTTTATAACAAATATTGCGAGAGAGGATGGTCTACGTATTCAAACTGATGGCAATATAAAGTTATGCCACTGGTACTCTCTCTCCAACCTTTTCAATGCACACTCAGCTACAGGTCAGGCCTAGCCAAAAAAATCCTTTTGATTACTGAGGGCCCACAACTCAGTCGTGGTAACTAACATTCTGGTTAGAAAATAAGTATGTGCATTTAAATGTGTACTGTAGTTTGTTTGTGCTGTGAGAATATGTTCACTGCAGTCCTTCAACAAAACACTATGTACTGGCGAGATAAAATTATACTAATTGGCAATTAATGTTATATGCAAGGAGGATGCTGAATGCAGCAAACCAGAAGCTAATTCCTCACCTGGAAGATCATCTGAAGGAAGAGCCTGACCTGTGGAGTGAGAGGGCAATGGGGGGGGTATAACCTGTGAAGTATACATTATGTGCAGACCTGGACCAGAGAGAACTGCAGCCTCAGAACTTTTCAGTAAACAGCATGTATCCTGGAACAACTGCGTTGGCTGTTAAATACTATGGTAAAGAACTTAAGGTATTATGCATTTTTAATTGAAACTGTAAAGGCAAGTGGGCTATTTTGATTTTTCTCCGACTTCCAAAAATAAACTTTTCTTTGTTCTACCTTCAGTGTCTCCGCAGACTTTCAACATCAGTCAAGAAACTGGTTTGAAGGCAGTACAGGGCTGGCTAATATTTACTTTAGAAACTTTATAAGCTATTTTAAGAAAATATGATCTTGCTAATAAACAAGCTTCCATATCAAATATTAGGGAGCGGTGACCACAGTGGTCCCCCACTTACGCAGATACAATATTTACATCTCTAACAATGAATTTAATGGAACATTTTTCAGAAGACGCATTCATTTGGAGAGATGATGATAAAAGTAAATGGAAGGAATTCTTGGGGTTTATTAACGGCTGTCAGTCTGAGTTTAGTTTGAACCAATTTTAAGTAAAAGCAGACATCTACTAGAGAGATATTAGCAACTGACATTTAAAGAGCGGTGACCAGAACAACTTAATAATGCATACAAGTTGCAAACTAAGTCGTATAATGAATAAGATACCTATGCTCTATTTTTGATTAAACAATTTTATTCAGCCTGTGACAAAGTATAAATAAAGTTGGACCAGAAAAGAAGATTCCTAGAAACAGGATCTGATTGATCAAGACTGAAAAATGACAAGAACTGTTGATTATGAAGAGAGAGGAATTGATGAAAGTTAATTCACTTGGGAAAATTAATGAATTTAGGTTTATAACATACTTAGGGTAAATGTTACAAAGTAGTATATTACTGTACATTTTACAGAAGACTGCAACAGTCAAAGCAACTTGGAGAGAAGGTTGGGGTTATATTTTGAATTGAAAGTACCACTAGTGACCTGCTATGGAACTGTGAAAACTGTTACTAGATGTAAAATCAGAGGTAGTCATAGTTCTGGTCACTGCACTACTTAAAAACAGTTGGTTCAGGATAAAAATAAGTTTACATTACTAGCTGGCTATCTAAATATCTTGTTTACAATTGCACAGTATACATGTCATCATTTTTATGTAGGAAGGATGGACATGCATTTTAAAAAGTGCATTGTAGGCCACCTTACTGATTACGTAAACAAAGAAAATCAAACATTGGGTATAAGCATGTAAAGAAAAAGATATGCGATTGCAGTTTGTATTTCACAGATAAAGGTAAGCTATATGATGGGAAATGAGGAAGGAACAGAGAATGCTATTAGAATGCAAGGGAATTTATGAATTTTTAGATTACATACATTTTAAACAGTTTGTCCCTAAATGACTCATTTGAATTAAAAGCCTATTTGGAATGCAAGACATAACCGTGAAAGTTTCCCACCAAATTGTCTAATAGATAAAACATTAAATTTATTGTACTTTAGAATACGTTTATCTTTATACTATAATAACATTTATTCATGTTATGATTTAAAGTTTTTTTTACAGCTTTTCTTTTGCAAGATACACAAAAAGTACTTTAAATGCTTACAAAATTGGAAAACTGTATTTTCCGATGGAAAAGAAATATGTAAACAATTTAAATGTTTTAAGTGTAAAAAAAGGGGGGTTATGGTCCAGTATGTAAATTCTGCCTTGAAAAGCTATGTTGGCTAAACCAATTGAGGTGCTACATGTTTACTGTATAAAAAATGTTACCGGAATGCAAAGTGCTCCTTTAAAAGTTTTGTTCACTTCACATCATGTCACTTGTCAAATACTGACTGAATAAAAATAATTACTTATGATGAAGTTATCAAAATAACTAACTTATTAATGCAAATTTACTACTGGCAAACAGAATAAAAAGTGTACTACAAAGTGCTAGATTAAATCACCAACAACCTGCTCACTGCATATATTTTGGGAATATTTCCAGACAGCCTTCTAGTACAAGATGAGACATTCTTCCTCTTCTTCCCACCATGTCAACAAGGAATAAAAAAATCAAACAGTAAAAATGTCTTAAGATGGATTTTCCTAATCTTCCTAAACAAGCCAGCTGGTATGATTTAAGAGATCAGCTCTCCATCAGCAAACATGAAAAGGAAAGACAAGGTGAATATTTATCCTAAGTGCTGACTTCTGGTTTGCTACCCAAATTATGGAATGGACACATGGAAGTGGACAAGTCTTCCTTATGCATTTCTTTCAGCACAGTAGAAGGACAGCACACCAAGGGCCAAGGATGCCAAACTTGATTGGACACCTGTGTAGAAATAAAACTTCACTACTGATGCTTGCTGCTAGGGTAAAAGCTCCTTTCTCTCAAATTACAGTGCAGTTGAAGTCAATTTATTTAGGGGGTTACTTTCTGTAGTTTGGGGGATTGACTCCCTTATCCGCTATTTGCCTATACTGTGACTCTGAGCAAGTCATTTGATCAGATAGTGCACTATTGGGCTAGGCTTCTCAGTGTCTTCTGGACTGCATGCCTAGCAACTCTCTGAGCTTATGAGCGGACCAAAAACCCGCATCAAAAGACAGAGGCGTGGCGACTTCCTAAATCAAGTAGTTGAAGACTCAGGGTGATGCACTTAATAAAGTTAAAAGCCTAACTGCCAGAAAAGTATGGGTTAAATATGGTTTAGTTAAAGTTATATTAGTAGATAGACAATTGCTTTAACTTACCTTTTGTGCACTCATAAGCAAAAAAACTACAAAAGAATCATGGGCAAACATACTGCTACAGCTACAGTAATGCTATAATTCACAATGTGTTTTAAATGGTTATAGAAGATGAAGAATGTACTGTCCAATGTAAACGAAATATGCAATGGCAGTGCCAATTAAGTATATGCAAAGGGGGATACGCGCCAGTATGTAAATTCCAATACATTTGACTGAAACCAGCAGTCTTACACACAGTTGCACAAGATGTTGTAAGAGCACTGTTACTAGTTTAGAAGGCACCTGACTCCTTTGCTTGTACTTTTAATAATGTATTTGCTGGTTCTTCTATTACATATCAGGTATTCTACATTGTTAGGACTATAAGGAGCCTAAACAGATAAAAAATAAGAGCATTATTTATTCTGTTTCAAATGAGACAGAACATGCCTTGTATGAACACCCAATATACTATTTATTTCCTTTAAACAATGTTGCAAGTTTACCTGAATTTGGTACACATTTGCAAACATTACAGAACATATTTAAACAAGCATTTAAGCACAGTTTTCATCAATGGCATTTTGTAAGATAAATTCACCTACATTTAAAGCAGTAGCAGAAGGTATGTTTAGATATTCAGGCAACATTTTTCTCAAAAATTATACAACAGAATCCTCAGTTTACAGAATATTTTGTCTTGACTAGTTGTGTCAGTTGTATGAACTGTATGACATCTATATTCACCGTCTTACTGATTGTCTAGCCCATTTCAAAACTTTTACTTCACCTACATTGCATTTGACTGGCTAGACCCTCCAAGGCTCTTGTATCTGCTATATTCTGTTTAAATTGGTAAATTAACCCAGTGGAAGAAAAGGCAATGAGGGGACACCAGCTTGTGTGCAAGGAAGTTATTAACTGTCTGTCTTCTCAAGTGTCTCTCTTGTAGCTCATTTTAATTTTATATCCCAAAAATGCATCTAATTTTCTATGATCCAATAGCCAAGCATAATGCCAAATTCATTTTTATACTGGTTTTAAAAAATAATAACATATCATCACTTATTTGCTTTATACACACACACAAAACAGATCATGGCGGAGAAAAACATGTCCAAGAACTCACTGTTCCACTGTATTTGGCATTCATCAGATCTATCAATAAGTACAATGCACCCCTTTGGTATGTACCTAACCAGGCATATCCAACAACTGGAACGTCCACAGAGGTTCCTCACAAAGAATACAGGGCGTAAATAATGTGTCCCATGCAGACCACTTTAAGGCCCTATCCCTGTATTCTGTTTCCTACAGGATTTTGAGGGGAAATCAATGGCTGGCATACAAGGCACTCTCACACCCCACTCTGATGGACCTCCTGCATATCCACAAAACAAACAGTAGCAGAATTACCCATTCTACAGACTTGAACCTTGCCTGTGATATAAACAGGACCTGCTGGAGAGATAGGTATGTATCCCAGAGACTGCCCAGTCTATGAACAGGCTCTCCAGCCATGTGAAGCAGAGTTCCTCCCAAACACAATTCAAGTGCAATTTGGACAACTGGATGGGAAACAGGAAATTCATCCCTGGTTTGGCACCCATGTCTCTTATGCAAATAGGTAACCTGTAAATGGTTCATCTCCCAGGCCCATGCTTACACTTATCAAGGGTATCAGAACTTGTCAGAGATTTGGGATGCATGGCTAGACTTAAAAAGGCCCTTGTGGTCATTAACCTAGTAAACACCTATGAGCCTATAAAAGGTGCTGGTCTTAAACTTCAAAATCATTGTAGACTTCAGCTGAGTTAAACACCCTGACCACACAGAGGCTTAATCTATACTAGCAATGCTTTAATTTGTAAAATTTATTACAAATTAAATACAAGCCATGCATTCACCTCTAAGAAAGCATTACTTAAGATCATTATTTAAAGGCATTGTGAAGCTGAATTCTGTTTTTACCTTGAGTGTAAATGCAAGGTACACTGGTATATATAAAACTATTTCTCTTCCTTACTGCGTGTTTTCTAGTCTGTCAGTGATATAGACACAATGTAGGATGCTCAGCAGCACATAATCCCTGGGATTCAAACTTCATGCAGGCTTTGCACGATTCCTACATGGAGTGTGTGTGTTTGTTCAAGGATAAGTGGTGAGCAGCAGCGCTAATTACACATTCGTGCTGCACACCATGTTTAAACAAACCAGCACACTTTCATGGCTGGCAAAAGTTTTGCCAGCCAGGAAACCATGTAAAGCAACATGGACACCAAAATCCTGTGTACCTCGCAGCAAACTAGGTTAGCAGGATTGTACGGAATTCCACAATGATTACCAGGGTTTAACAAAGAATATATATGGTCCAAACAGTACAGGACAGTGTATGTAGTGCAGAGTATTGCGAAATCCCATTCCAGGCATTCTGTACAAAAGTTGTGTAAATGATCTGTAAAGGTACACGGACTGCCATTTAAAATAAAGAGTCAAGGGAAGAGTGCGCATTGAATATGGACACACACGAATTGCAGGAATAAACACAGGGAAGAGGACAGGTGAAACATCTTAACATACATCAGATTTGGGTATATCAGTGGAAGACAGTTGTAGCAGGTACACTAATCACATATCAATGTTACAGAGCAGACTGCACATTTAAAATGTATATTATGTGACTGTTGCACAAGGTGACATAATAGTAGAGATTATTTCTTTGTGAGATAAACACCTTGTCATGAACAATGCAGAAGACATCAGAGATGTTATATACAACTTGGTTTGGGTGCGTACTGTGGAGCTGTGCAAACTAATTTGCCTGAATGACTATAATGTCAGCAAAGAAGCACACAAACATGGACAATATCAGAGAAATACCACCAGTAATCCCATGTCTCTGACACATGATTCTGAGTGATCACAGATTGTTCTGTACAAACACACTTGTACAACTAACTATGACATGTCAGCAACCTAGGAGGGTAATCAAGCACACTGTCCTGACACTAACATCTGCTGGTGGTGGTAGGAGGGACACTGCTATATCTGTATGTGACATTATGATCAATAAAGGCTAGTTTGACTAGTGTGCATGGCAGATGTACAAGGCACAATCCAGACTGTCACAAATGTAACCCATACCATCAATGTTGTCAAACAGCTACGTATGTATTTGTGTGCATGATCAGAAAAGGTATCACACATGCATCTGGTATAACACCTTGATGGGTGTTCTGCCCAATCACATAGTAATGTTTATGCAACAAAAAGGATACCTAGGTATGTCCAAAAAGATGTGACAGCTCACTGTGGCAAAGGTGGCACACTTCAGTTACACACCACTGGAAGATGTGTAGGGAAGTACATGAAGAAGGTTGCATTGTACTCAGTTACTGGGGTGATGAAGGCTGTGAACTATAGAAGTATTACGGCCTGTGATGTGGATAGCCTTCACATACTCAGCAGATGTGCTGCATACAAGGGAGTAGTCGGCACTGTGGCCACATGCTGGTGGGATGTTCCACATACCATCTACCCCAAGGACACAGGTCACATACCAGTTGGTCTGTTTATAGGGTGTAATGTCTACATTATCCTTGGAGTTGTACATTTGTCTTCATAATGTAACAAATTCCTCCATGTTTTTGTTTCATTGCATGTGTTGTCATGGTGGTGTGTTGATACTGTCTGTATATCACAGCTGAAGTCAATGACTGCCCATAATCTGTAGTCCTTCAGACAGCTGTTTGGATACAGTATGTGTAGGTCATTCATGACGTCTGTGACTTAAATATTGGACAGGAAATGGTCAAGAAGACAGCCCTGATTGTACAGAACTGACATATAGGTCACTTCACACACATATTTAAATGCCACGTGACCCACTGGTCTATCTACTTGGTGATATAGGTGTCTATGGCCACATGTGACAGTGCTGAGTGAATAACTCAGTGTTGATTTGTGTCAGATGTCTTGGCCTTATCGAGTTCCACAGGACTATAGTGTTGTTGTCGTCATGCATGCCCTCAATGACCTCTGAGGACATCTAACAGCTGTAATAGCTATGGATGTAGCATTAGCAACCCACAAAAGTCTGTTGCACACAGCTGGGGTATTACTGGTGTCTATTTAGAAAAGATCCATGATGAGATGTTGGTTTACCTCACAAATGAGAAGAGTCAGGATGTGTCTATACATGCATGCATCAGGGGTTGTCCCCTCAACTCAGCTGGATGCATGTTTATGTACACATGTACACCCTTCTACGGTAACACAGTCCATGTGGAAGGAGTGCTGAAGTGTGCATTCAACCATGTCAGAAGGTGTATGTGCTGAATCATGCTATAGGTGCTCTGTGATGTTGTTGCAGCCGATTGATTCTGTGTGATAGAACTGAATGAAGGTAAGACAGTGTTACACTGCCTATCTTGATCTGGCCTAGGGTTTTGACACAATCCCCTACTCGGGTATTCTTGAGAAACTCTCCCAGCTAGGAATTAAGCCTTATATCACCAGATGGTTAACCAATAGGCTCACGGACAGAGCACATACTGTGAAAGTTGGTTAATCAACCTCTACCAGTAAAGCTGCCATCACTGGTGTACCCCAGGGATCTGTGCTTGGCTTTTTACTGTTTGTAATGTACTTCTCAACAGTCCAGGCTAAAATATATGGCCTTTGACCTACCAAGTTTGCTGATTCTTTCATATTGGATGCAACCATTGAGTCCACTAATGATAACATACCACAGGATGGGGATAACATACCACAGGATGGGCTAGCACAGACAAATAATTGATGCCAAAGCCACAGGTTTATAAATAAACACAAAACGTGTGTTCATTTTGGCCTTCTACAAAGTAAAACAGAGTGAGAAGGTCACATTAAAAAAACAAATCAGTAGAAACTAAATGAAAACTCCAGCCAAGCTAGAACTTCCAATGAGTGACCTTCCAAACCTCCTCTGACAGAGGCACATGGGATATATGCAAATGACCCTTATGAACATCAGGTGTTTCAGCTATATGGCGATTCTGACTGCCCATGACTTTTACGTTTGAAGTCGTTTTAATGGACAATTTCAGGCCAAAAGCTAAACCCCACTAGGTATGGATATGCATATTTCAGCCTTGTTATGACCTCGTCAGCATAGCACAAGCAGAGTGTTTGACTAAGCATAAGAAACACAGGGTTGTTATACCCAGCTGATGGCCATTATCATTAGGGTGACTGCAAATTATCCCAACTAACAAATTAAAACAAGAGTGAGAAGTGTGTCAAGAAGGCACGTGCAAAATGGAGAGCTATGTATAGGATATTTTTTTGTGGGACAGATGCTCTTTTTTTTAATTCAGTAAGAGAGGAATGCTGGGTAAGGAACATTGGTATTTCTTATTTCTGCATCAGGTAAGTTGGGTAGGTGAGGAAGCAAATGCAAATAAACAAGACAAGAAACATGGGCACTATCAATTATAGAACTATTTGATCTGAACTATTATATTTAAGTATACGTCCTATTCTACAACCTAGAATTACAGATTGCTTAAAGCAATCCTTGCCGTGTGCATATATTGCACATATGCTTGGTCCAAGTACACCGATTACAGTTAACAGCAGGGCATTTATGCCACTTATATAGAGTTTCATTTATGCATTATGAAGGAAATGCAGTATTGTATAATGCAACTGCTGTTCATGGCATTTGAACACACAACCTCCGAAAACAGTCTTACACTTGACTCCTAATGTTGGTTTGTGCTACAGACTTATATGTGCATACTTGCTTTTACAGTTAGGATATGCATTACTCACTTTGCTATTACTGTACAGTATAACAAAACATTAACTTTTAAACCTACAATTATATTTATGTTGTGCTGCATATATACCACTTGCTTCCCTCAGTCTCTCCAAACATTCTTGCAAGAGCCTGATGATTCAACTCTACGTTGGCATTAGCTGTGAAAAGTAAAGAAAACAAGTGTGTTATGTATACCAGTCTTGCCTATATTTACCTTTAGATTATTAAAAATTCTCTGTTACAACTGTGAGATGTCACCAGTTTGAAATTCAGTCAACACATTGGTTGAGTGCATCCCCCCCTCTTGTGCCTTTGTAGGTCATTGTAGTGGTGCCTACACTATTCTCTAGTGCGTGGGATGTCAGTAACACTAGATACAGCCTTAGCCAAACTACTACTAATCTCAGACTTGTACTGTGAGCCAGAATAGTCCCCATACAGAAGCCTTTGGCTGTGGCACTTTACCAGGAGTCAAATAAATATCCTGGACTCCTGAACACCTCACCTCTCCACCCTAAATTGGGCACCTTCCCCTCTAATGCTGAACATGTCTAATACTAAACATAGGGCAATGGCAATGAATGATTTCCTGTCAATTCCTGTTATCACGTTTACTGGTAGTGGGCAAACCCGAGAAATAATGCCAACCGCATTTGCACAATGTTAAGCAGAGAGCAACAGCGTCAAGCAGGGAGGAAAGTAGTTTTTGAAACTGGAAGGCTAATATGACACTTGACATTAGATTGAATACTGTATGCTGCAGTAAGATGATGAAAAAATTTTGAAATTGGTAACTGTTAGACAAATTAACTTTGCAGACATGCACTGGGGGCATAAATGTCATGACCTGACATTTTTGTTTTGGCTTCATACACTGATAAAACTGATTTTTAAAGTGTGGGATTCACACCTATGCATCAGGGGATAAAACATTTTCTTCCATAGTGGTGATTTTCCATCTTTGTCACAGAAGTTGTTATGCTCAGACAAGTCATGAATCATTCATAAATACAGCTGACAGTCTGAAGTGTTGAGCATGTATGAGTTTGACCTTACAAGGTTCTTGTATATAGATTCATTTGTGTATCTGTTTTATTCCACATTGTGTGTGTGTTTTATTCCACATTCCACCCCCACCCCCGGACAAGGGAACCACTGGGAAAAACTTTTCAAAAGCAAACTTCATGTTACTTAAGACAACGGTGGAAAGTTTCAAAGCCCCCAAGCTAAAGGATAATGCTGCCCAAGCTGCAAAATCCTTTACTAATGCATTCTAAGGGCACTTGCAAGAATGCATGGATTGTGCTATCCCAGGAGAGGGACACAATGACCTCTTTTGATCTGGATGCAAACCCTTTTGTTAGGTGGGCCACATAAGATTTTCTAACCACTTTGGCAATGTGATTATCAAAGGAGAGATTACTATCTACTTGGGACCCCAGATCCCTTATTACGCCTTCCATATTTAGGGGACTACCACCTATGTGGTAGTTCGTGGGTACTTTGTTTTTTCTAAAGGGGATGACTATGCACTCTTTGGCATTTAGCGTGAGGCCATGATTTTGACACCATGTATCCATTTCAGTGAACTTTGTCAGCCATAGTCGTCCTGTGCTTGCTGTACCTCTGAGAAGTATATGCCCTGGGGAATGTCACTTGTAACCGGTTTAGTGTCGGACCTAGCTCCTGCAACTCTTATGTGGGTTCTGTCCGGGAGCCAGTTGGCAACCCATCTTGTCATGTAGTGGTTTATGTTCAGGCTGGTGAGCTTTTCTATAATACCAGAATGGGGAATGATGTCGAAGGCCTTTGCGAGGTCTAGGTAGGCAGTGTGTTCCACCTTTCCTTAGTCTATAGCCTTGGTAACTGTCTCAAAGAAGTCCACCAGGTTTTGGAGGCATGATCTGCCCTTAAAGCCGAACTAGGTAGGGGGCCCAGTGTTTGGAGGTTCCCAATGTCTCTGTTAATGAGTTCCATGATGCACTCTGTAGCCTTGCAGACCAAGCTAGGCAGGCTTATAGGGTGATAGTTCCCGGGGTCTGTTGTGGCGCCACCTTTGTGGAGCGGAATAACCATTGCCGTGTGCCACTCTATGGGTACGCAGCCTGTGGAGAGGCTAAGTTTGGACAGTGTGTTTAGGTGAGGGGTTAGTTCATCTTTGAACTCATGTAGGATGCAGCCTGGGACACTGTCCGGTCCCATTGATGCTGTGTTTTTGGCTTTGGAGAGGGCTGTTTTAACCTGAGTGTCTGTGACTTCAGGGGCTCTACATTCTTCTTGTATGCTTATGGGCCCTTTTGGGGGTAAGAGGTGAGTAAAGTTTGCACTGAACCGGTCTGCCAGGATGTTGGCAATATTGGTCAATACAGTATATTTTGTCTCCTCCTGCACTACCTCCGAGCAGATCTCAGCATTGCCACTTAGATTCTTGACCTAGCTAAAGAATGCCTTGTGGTTATCTTTGGAGTCCTTGGCAATGTTTCTTTCGAAGCTCGCCTTGGATGATTTTATGAGGGATCGTAGTTTTTTGCTGATACTGATCAGGGATGTCTTCCCTTCTTGGGATTTTACTCTTCTGTACTAGTTTCCTCCTTCTATTGTATACCTTGTTTATGGCAGGGGTCCACCAGACTGGTTTCTTTTTCTTGGAGGAGTGAGTCTCTCCTCATCACTCATCAGACCCATCATAGAGTACCATGCCCCATTTGGGATGCACATTACAAGACACCTGCAACAGCTGGAAAGACCACAGAAGTACCTCACCAAGAGGATCACTGGCCTCAAACAGATGCCCTATGCAGATCAACTGAAGAAACTCCAGCTGTACTCGGTTGCATACTGCCTACTCAGAGGTGATCTCTGCCTGACAAACAAGGCCATGTCAAACCCAGAATTGATGGACATGCTCCACCTAAAGAAACCTTTATCCCCTCGAGTCACATGCTCTAGGGATCTAAACCTCACCACAACAATAAATAGGACGTGCTGGAGGGATAGATACCTGTCCAGAGACTTCCCATGCTTTGGAACAAAATTCTAATCTACATTAGGCAGAGCTCCTCGCTAACACTCAACAGAAACCTTGACGAGTGGATGGGAATCAAAGTTTACCCCAGGGATTACTTCAGTGGCTCTGCTGGACAGAGGCACAGGGAACTAATCCAAGGGGGCGGCAAAAGTCAACACATTCTGGCTAGGCTTATAAATGCCTTCGGGCAGATAGCCTAGTACCAACCTATGAACCCAATTAAGTGTGAAGGCCATCCAAGTCAAGATAGCAGAATTATACTTACAGAAATATAGTAGACAGTATACCCTCAGTCATACATATGAAAATACAATAAGGGTGTTTTCTCTCTTATACATACAATTCATATAAGCTCCACTATCTAAAGTGCTATAAGTGGGACTGAATATAATGTGAAATTGAACAGCAGCAAAAATGTCTGGAATGCCCTATATCAGAACTCTGGACCATGTGTATGGCAGCCCTATACTTAACACCTGTTGCCATAAGAATGAACTAACAGTTATATATTTCTGTCCATTGCTACAAACTGGACTGTCACAACAGTAAAAATATGTTGCAGTTCCTGTATTTGAACCCAGGACCATCTGTATCACAACCCTACACCTACTGCCAGGGGAATAGTTAAATGTCAGTTACATAATCCCCTACTCATTCTTAAGTTGTGTATGTTAACCACAGAGCAATACCACATAGCAGGTCTGTGCAGTGCTCAAAAGAATTAAGAGAATGTATCCATTTTCAATTATTGACAGTCTGCATCCTGTCTGCAGGTGTTGGGGAACCTTGCTAGCCATCTTGCAAGCCACTAAGCAACGTTGCATGATGGAAAGCAAAAATTGCAACAATGCATCCTTTATCTTTACACTCTCTACACCCTGTTTGCAGGTGGTCTGCCTCCTGTGTGGGCAACTGCTAAGTGTCACGCAAATTAGATAAGTACAGCTAAACCTGCCATTGCGTTTCTCCATTTCCCTTGCTTGTGCTAAGCCACTCAATGCAAACACAGGCATAAAAATAAAATAAAAATGGAAAATTAGTTGAATGAAGGAAATCAATCTATGAAATAGACAATACAAAATTTTTTAGTACACATGAAATATTTTTACACAGGTCTGGATTTGAACTCTCACTGCAATGAACCTTCAGAACAGAGTAAGGTTGTCTTATCCCCATTTGCCACACAAGCAGCTTTGCATAGGGAATTGAAATCATTCTGCATACAACCAACTGCATCATCATCCAAAGTACAAAAACATATGAGTTTTTTTGTACATGTATTAATTTCAAATGTAATGCACTTAGTGATCACACAATCATTTAGGACTATTACTTGCAAAATATGCAGCTCTGTCTTGTCTATTTACTGCTCATTCTTATTTTAACTGAGCAGTAATCTAACACATGCAGTCTGTACAGCACTCTCACTGTCCTTAATGTGTGAGGTTAAGTTGCAATAATATGCAGATGTCAAGAAATGAAGGGGAGGTTGGAGGTTACTGAACAGAAACTGAAATATGTGCTGCTTACTTGCATTTAAAACCTTGATACAATTGCTACTACACCTTGTAAGTCTAACCTGGCTGACACACCAGCTGGAGGTAAGGCAGTTTGAATTGCAGTATTGTTTTCCTTCTCCCTACCAGTAATCATTCACAGTTTCAATACATTGCAATAAACACTCAGGGAGTGCCTGCACTATGTGATGCATGGAGCCAAGTAATTGGGATTCAGCAATTCTGAGTTCACACCGTATTGGTATCTGCACCATGCTCACAGCCCTGAATCTACACCATAAAAAGGGAACCATGTAGCTAAGGAATCTGAAGGGGAGGAGACTTGCTTATGTGGAGAACACAGAAGAGATTTATTTTGGATATATCTGCACAGAAGACTACTGTTCATGAGATGGTATGACTGGATTTTTCAGTTATATACTGCATATGCTGAAATATCATTAAGAACAATCTGTTAATATATATTTACATAAGCAAATGCTACAATTATCTGCATGCATTTCTTAGAAGTATAATGATGGCATGGGTACATTTGGCAGGGCATTTCACTTTCTCAGATGCACAGCTGTAACGGTCATCAATACTGCTAATGTTAC
This sequence comes from Protopterus annectens, assembly GCF_019279795.1. Classification (NCBI taxonomy): domain Eukaryota; kingdom Metazoa; phylum Chordata; order Ceratodontiformes; family Protopteridae; genus Protopterus; species Protopterus annectens. Next base: position 30,147,369 of record NC_056744.1, on the reverse strand, counting down.
AACTTTGTGTGTATAGTCTTTTACGTCTATGAAATGGTAAATGCCCTATATTCTCAATGACACGGGGCTATTGGCCTTCTAGTATGGACCATACACACCTCTAGTGGAGTGCTGGCCACAGATGCACATGATCTGCAACAGCTTAAAATGGAATGCTCAGTGTTAAATCTGTAGATATTTTTCAGGGACAATTCAGTTGATAGCACTTTTAGCATTTCACTGATGGTTTGTTAGCAAAATGTGTCATTTGCCTGTGCTTTTGGGGCTAGTGGAGCAAAGTTGTATTCCTCTTTTGACGCAAACAAGAATATGATAAAAACACAAGAACTCTGGTATGACAAAGGTTTTCAATTTTGACTGAAGTTTTAATATTAAAACATAAGTGCTTTCACAGAAAAATCATCTTCATCAGATGCTAATAAATACAACTGAAATGTGCTTTTTATACAACCCTCTAGCAATCACTAATAGTCACACGATACAAATTAGGTAAAGGCAATTAACATCATAGGATATAACTTGAGCTTACTACCCTACTGAATGAAAGAAATGCTTGCAAGCATGCACTGCTATCAATAGAAGGCATTTATGAAAAATATATAAAAAAATTCACAGATATATATATATGTGTGTGTGTGTGTATGTGTGTGTGTGTGTAATACACAGTCTTTTAAATGCAACTTCAGATATAAGATTTGGCCTATGGCCATAAACTTAAGTGCGTTAAGAGTTAGTACCAATAACATACTTAGCCAAAGCACTAACTTTGCTCCCACTGATGCAGTAAATATGCTCTTAAATCCTTTCTTTGAAGGGTCTGTTTTGCATATAATTTTTTTTTTACATTTAAGGCAATGAGCTAAATAAACTATATGTTGGCTGTCACATGTGGCTTGCACCTGAAAGCGACACACACTATTCTGGTCTGGATGTTCAAAGCTAGCTGTGTTGTCAATATATTTATAATAGTTGCATTTACCAAATGGATATCTATCCTAAGAACACTTTTCAGTCTAATAGAGCAGTTGAAACATATCCATGGCAGAATGTTTGACAATATTGGGGGGGGGGGACGTATGTAATATGACTGAGCAGTTAGAGACCAGATGGATTATTAGACTTGGAAACAAATAAAAGACAAACCATATTACTCTTCTCCAAGTATAAGCGGGGGGGGGGGGGGTTATCATTACTTGCTTTTGGACTTATTCAGAACTCAGAAACCTGTGTGAATTGATGACTGCTTTTGTGTACAAACAATATGTGGATATGGTTACCTAACCTTGTTTTGCATCTAACCCTGCTTTGTGTATAAATGTAATATGCTACAACCACACAAATTCCTTTTTTTTTTAATATTCCAGTATCTTGGCTGTTTGATTTCTTGATTTCATCTGCACAAAGACCATCACCTGCAGTAGCCTGTGATGAAATGGGTACTGGGGTGGGGGGCTGCTACACAGCCACCACTAACAGCAAATGAATGCCAGGGATCCAGACAGCTGCCAAAGTACAGAACAGCATGTCCTTGACATTGGTGCTAATGTTTCAGGAAGAACAAGTATGTTAGTCTTGTTAGCATACATTATTAGTGTAGCTTTCCTTTCTTTCCTGGGTTTGTTCTTATCACAGGTGATCCTGATAATGGAAATGTACAACTCTTACCACCTAATGTTAGAGTATAAGCAGACTCTGATGAGGATGATGTTGGTCAAACTCAGGCACAGTTGGGGGTGCAGAGGTTGAATGACATTCAGCCATCCCTTGTAATTCCATTGAACACAGCCAGTAGGCCTATGCCACCCCATTCCAGTGATCCCTCAGATACTAGACAGGTGGAGGGTGAGACTAAATCAGGAAGTGTGGTTACTGTGGCTTCAGATCCTGTAGACTCTGATTGTAGCCAAAGTGTGGGCAAGGTGCCATGCAGGAGGGTTTTTAGATGTGCCCAGAAGAGGCCTATTGTCCATCCTCCACCTGATTCAGCTGAGTCTTCCCATGCCATTTGATGCATGTTGGAGGCACAGCCATGGTTCAATAGGTCCTCCAGAGAAATGCTTAGGGTTGTAGATTTGACACAGGCTGACATGAGTGACTGCCTCCACCATGGTGCTGATCCAATGGATTGGATGAATGACGCATTGTAATGGGTGGTGTCTGTGACAGAATGTCTGCCGGGAGGGGTGCATTATCCTTGTTGCCATAGGTCAGCCACATCATCTGGTGTTACCTGATGTGGCCATGCCCAATCACACTCCCATAGTGGCATTACTTCCACTGGTCTGCCAGTAGTTGTGGTGTCCATACTCAGACGCCGCTGGCCACAGGGTCATGGTCCTGGGTGCCCTTGTGAGGGAGAACTCATCCAGCAGACATCAGTCACATTTAGGTACCAGGAAAGCATCTGGCCATGGGCTTAGACATGCCAGTGCAATTCCTGGCAGAGCCAGTTCTCATAGCCAGGTACGACAATGATGAACTGCCACCTCTACCATGGATAGCTCAAACCTGTCCAACATGCCAAGATGTAGAGCTAGCATAGAGCTTGGCTGTGTTCAAGCAGATACTCGCACACCAATTTCACCTGAATGCCCCATACAGAGACAGACTCTCGGACAACAGTTACATGGCTCAGCCATGAAGCTTAAAGCTTGTTTTCGTCTCACTGACTGTTACTTCATACAAATGTCTGCCTGCATCTCTCTTACTCATACACACTCACCTTGTGTGTCAGCATAAGCATCCTGCCCCCCACCACCACCACCACACACAGACACACACACACACACACACACACACACACACACATTGCAAACTATACCACATCCTTTTATATATTTTGGATTCAGGGATACATAACATGTGTCTGATGCTCAGGGTGCATAGCTGACTTAGTGCTTAGTATATCTGTATTTGTGATGTTGTTTTGCCAGTTGTACCGGTGACATCTGGATAAATATCTCACCAGACTGCCAGCAATAATGTGATGTACCCTACTATCCTGGATCAGTAACTAAGGAGCTTCAATCCTCACTACTGACTCCAATGTGAGACTGCCACTTAAAACAGGAGTAAAATTTCACAATTTCCCCTAAGAGCTCAACATGAACATACTCTAACCTGGGACTGAACTGTACACTTCTCTCCACCCTTAATGCAACTCCTTATTACATACTTCAGAGCAATGTGTCCCAGTCTAAGACCTCTGATACACTTGCACTGAAATTAAATCTCACACATCCAAACATTTCTGGGAAAGCCTAACAGATTTCCAGCTATGTCCCTTCCCAAAATAATATGGTAAGCTACCACCAAACAAAGTTTACATGCCCCTTTAAAAGGGGTGTCCAATTATTAAAATTAAATGCTAAAACAAATTATAGCAAATGACCTAAAGCAGGCATGCCAGTGCAACTCCTGGCAGAGCCAGTTCTCATAGCCAGGTAAGACAATGATGAACTGCCACCTCTACCATGGATAGCTCAAACCTGTCCAACATGTCAAGATGTAGAGCTAGCATAGAGTGCGTAGGCTTAGGCTTTCAGAGTGGCCCAGGAAGTTATCAAAGCAGGTATAAGCATTCTCAAATCACAAAAGAAAACACTGACTGACCAGCCACAATACAATTAAAAATATTTAATATTGAGCAAAATGATTAAAAATATAAAACAGTAATTTGAAATAAACATAACTCAATCACTAGGAAATTAAAATCAATACTGAAGGATAGAAATGCAATATTTAGAAAAAATGTATTAAATATAATTTCCTATCTGACTAAAGACAGTCCCTGATCTAAACTAAATTATTGCAACAGAGCAAAGGCAGGCTTACATTTCTTGGGGAGTCCTTTTCAGTATCCACTGCACAGTACAACTATAACTGGCAATTGAATGTTAACTGACTTCAACTGTCTTCAGCAGGCTTTTTTTGTAAACTAGTTTAACTGTCACAACTGTTCCAGTTCTAATTTTCATTTCATATTTTGTTTACTAACTTTCCTTCCTATCTTTCAGCCTGACAGTAACGCACAGCAACTTGTCAACAGATCTGCAGATCAGCTGATTCTGAGGCAGTCTGCATTTAGAATCTTCTTCACAAATATGCACAGTTAGAAATGTAAAGGAATACTGTTCAAGTCTTTAAAACATTCTGTACAAACATTATAAATCAACATGTAAAAACTTATTTACAATATCACAGCTACTCATGCTGGCATATAATACACAGGTTAATCTGAAATGCACACAACCTTCTGCCAGACATGCTACCACAAATGACACTAACTTCTTCACAGTACCTTTGACATTTTTTGGTCTTGGAAAGTTAGACAGGTGTGTGCCTCTTCCCCTTGTTGATCCCATTGAAGCTGCTTTCTCAGGATGATTATGTGCAACATGGCACAGACAATGAATATTTCAGTACATGTATGTGGATTGTACTGCAGGGCTCCCTCCAGATATAGCTAGGTACCAGAACTGTGACTTCAGCAGCCCAAGCACATGCTCTATATTTCTGGTTTGAGCATATGCCTCATTATGGTGTTCTTCAGTGGGTGTGTGTGTGTGTGTATTTCTGATGGCCAGTGGGTGTGTGTGCGCATTTCTGCTGGGCATTATCAGCCACAGCTCCAGTGCATAACCTGCATCTCCCAGTAAATGGCCCTGTGGGATTATCCCACCTAGTGAACATCTGATACAGTTGGGAGGTGTGCCAGATATGAGAGTCATGGCAACCACCTAGGTTGCCAGCACACACATTCAAGATTATTTCCTTGGCACTGCATATGACTTAGCAGTTAGAGTGGAAGCCCATCCTATTTATGTAAAGCCTTCGCTGTTCCCAAGTGATACCTTCATTTCTATAGGTGTACAATCTATATCACCCAGTACTTCAGGGTAATGTGCAACTAGGTCCTGCACACTTGTGGCCCTGTCCTCAGGAGTACAGGGAAAATATATGTGGTCACGGTCATGTCAGAGCATAGCATTCAGGAACTGGAGGATCCTGGATGCTGATGACCGACACCCCCAGCATGTCCCCTGTCTCTGAAACATTCCTCTACCTAAAATTCTAAGTGCTACATAAACCTTGGTCTCCACTGATATGGGTTCCCCTTTGTTTGCCCTGGCTCAGAGTTGAGGACGACAGAGGTTGCAGAGTTCGTGTAGTGCGTCTCTAGCCACCCTTTAGCACTCTACAATTTCCACATCATACAGATTGTGAGAAGTTAAATGAGGTTTAAAAACTCTTCTTCTTGGCCATGGTCTGTTAGCAGCAGCAGCATACACTTCAGCCTGTGGCACATATACATGAATTAAAGCAACAGCAGCCCTAACATGGTTTCTGTGTATACTCCTTTATGTGGCTGTATTCCAATAGCTTTTGGAATTTGCAGGGGAAAAACAGCACTGAGTCTACACAGTTGCTTTATAGCTTGTTGAACAGCCCCTCCATCTTGGATTGGTTGATTAGCATGCAATTCGGCTGCTTATGCTGTAATTAGCATGCCACTGTGTTTACCATATTTGTGCGGCTCTATACACTGTATACAGCCGCTTACTGAATCTAAAACAGTGCTATTGTATGCACATCATGGGGCGATGCACACAGTTTTAAACAGACCATGTATGGTTTATTGAATCTGGCGGATTTTTCGCTTTCTTAGCATTGACTTTTTCAGTAAAAAAAGTACAGAACAAAAATACTTTCTGGTTCTGATCATCAGAAGACGACAATACAATTTCCTTTACAAAGTTAATAAAACTTTTATTTAAGCGACATTTTAGGCAGTTTACTTTTTTATGTTTCTAAGGTTAAGAGTTACATTTATGCATGTCCTTGTTACCTCACTATGGATCATTCATGACTGAAACACAGGACAGAGGCTTTAACCAAGGTCTGTTTTAAAATAAGCTAAGAAGCTGACAAGGAAATTGAATCAGCGTTCTTTTTTTCATTTGAAAAACAAGATGTCCAGATGTAAAGTTTGACATTTAGTGCCTGTAAGGTCTACTTTGTAATAAATTTGTTGTTTAGGAGGAACACAGCTAAGAGTATAACAAGATCAGGAGCTACAAATATGCATTTTTTTTTTAATATATGAACAGTCAATTCCATGCTAAATTAAAATGCTGTTTTTATCACTAACATTTACCAATGTACATTGGTGTGAACCAGCTGTCCTATCACCCATTTTATAATGCAGAAAACAATTAACTTTTTCTTAAGAGGGGAGCAAACTGCCTTATAAATTGCTGGCATTTTCAATATCTACAGACAGGAGTTTATAACTATCAATTTGAAATGAATACAGACTTCAATTTAACACAAAAAAAATTACCCCTCATATACTTAAGAATCAGGTGTTAGAACATAATATACAAAGCTAAATAAAGATACGTCCTCCTAATAAATGGCATAATTTCTTGGAGAACTTACCCTCCATTGGTAGCCCATTCTGTATCCTATCATTTTTGCATTGTTCACAATATTGTGGTGAGTAAGTGTGGCTCCTTTTGGGTTTCCTGTTGTACCCTAAAGTCCAAAAAAGAAAATCCAGTTACAACAGAGAGCATATGAAAACGCTCAATAAAGAAAACCCAACAAAATCAATGCAATCTTAACACAAGTTAAAAAAAAAAATAATAAAAATGTCCTGTTTGGGTGGCTTCACCCACAGATCTCTAAGAATATACAACTCTGAATGTGGATCAGTTTTTTTTGTCTGTGGACATTCCATATTTTTGTGTGTTCTTTTCTAGTTTCCTATATCATGGATTAGCATACATCTATGGCTATTGCCTAGGATCATTTAGGCCTTTTCACCAAGTTTCAAAAGGATTGGCATGTTAAAAAAAAATGAGCTTCTGCAGCAGGGTACATCCTCCTCCCACCATAAGCACACACACCTTCCTAACATATGGTGCCTTATATAGCATTCTCAGTGCCATACTGTTGGTTTTTGGTGGCAAACATTCACAAAATGACATGTCACATGACCATGTACACTGTACTGCAGATTTCTCTTCACGAATGTCTGCTATCCTTCATTTGTGACTAAATGATGATCAGTGACCGATCAGGGTATATATATATATATATATATATATATATATATATATATATATATATATATATATATATATATATGGGTCTACTTCTAATGACCGAAACGCCGATTCGCCGACAGTGAAATCACCGACACCAAACGACTGACAACGCAGTTGGCCGACACGCTCGAATCCCGACAGACGGAAGACCGACAAGGGGAATGTGTAAGCGCGACCTGGTAAGTATGCGATAGTGAGGGATTTAGGAGTAGGGAGCGGACAGGTAAGTGTGCAATACTCAGGGATGTAGGGTTAGGGTGTGTGATAGGTGAGTGTGCGGTAGTGTCGGAGCTTGGGGTTAGGGGTGTGTAAGTGAGTTAGGGTTAGGGTGCAGGTAGGGAGAGTGTGCGGTACTGTCGGAGCTTGGGGTTAGGGGTGGGTAAGTGAGTTAGGGTTAGGGTGCAGGTAGGGAGAGTGTGCGGTAGTGTCGGAGCTTGGGGTTCGGGGTGTGTAAGTGAGTTAGGGTTAGGGTGCAGGTAGGGAGAGTGTGCGGTAGTGTCGGACCTTAGGGTTAGGGTTTGGGTTAGGGCTAGTGGATATGTGTTGTAGTGTACTGTGTTGTTTACGTGTAGTGTGTCGGTGTTATGGTGTTCGGTGTTTCGCGTTGTCGGGTTTGTGTGTTGTCGGTTTTCTGGCGTCGGTGATTTCACTGTCGGCGAATCGGCGTTTCGGTCATTAGAAGTAGACCCATATATATATATATATATATATATATATATATATATACATACATACATACATACACACACACCTGATTAATTGGGTGTTTATATGCCTATGTCCTGAGCAGCACTTAACCTGAGGTAAGTGTGATTTCATATTTGATTACAATACCTGCTTTGGAGATGTAGGATACGAGTGTGTGCTCTGGTGTGCCATTGTACATGGATGCTGAGAGTTCAGGCAGTTTTATTGGCTGGAGGGCTTATTAATCCTCTTATCTTGTTTTTAGTGCCTTCATAAACTCTGTGCAATTGAGTGACTCTCTGCTCATTTACACAAAGCAAATCACCTATCGAATAATCACACTTTTAAAAGCTGTTTAAAGTACACAGTTGTAACCATATCAGAGTTCGTTTGCGGCAGTATTTCACACCAGACACTCCTTCACTGTGCTTTTACATTGGGAGGACTGGGATTATTCATATAATGGCAGATGTTTACCTGGGCTATCTGAGCTGGGAAGCACACAAACGTACTCTTTTATATACCTCTTGTATATTGTGACTGTATGGAGGTTTCTTAAGCTATTTGCTGTTATTTTCACACTTTATAGCAAGGAAAAAGGATGTACTGTCTACTGCTGCATTAAGTAGTTAGTTGCACTGTATTACAGTGTATCTGTTAATTGTAGGTAGTTTATGTGATCTTGTTACACTTGGGCTCCAAACCGGCAATTATATATTAAGGTGTTTTTCTACACCTTTATGGCACAGCTGTGCTGATCTAACCAGTCTGAGTTGGGGATTGATGGCAAAAGGCTTATTGTGTGCTTTACTGATTGGTAGTTAGCTTAAAAAATTCTCTACTTGTATTTAAGCCTCATGTTTGCACGGTCCTCTCTTTGCGCAGCAATGGTCAGCAGTGTCCTGTATAGATGCAAAAGTCTAGAAACTCTTTCCCCAAGGTGCTATCAGTGAAACCCTAAGGTTTTCTGCTGCTCTAGGAGCAGCTCAGTTGTGCACTGAGCAGCATTGCCTTAGTGATCAATGTTAGCGTACACAAAGTATACTTCCCCTCTTGTGGTCGCTGCACTACCAGCACAGTCCTGTCAAATTAACCCATTTCCTTCCCTAATAAAACATACAGTAAGAGCCAGCTATCATAGACGGCCAGTTTCACATCATCTCTCTGGCCAGCCTGATAGACATGGGCATCCTGAGGCAACTCTCTCATGTATACTGACAAACACTTCTGAAACACACAAATACTTTATGTAAGAAATGTAGTTACACTATGAAATTGGAGGAAAGACTCTCACACAAGGACAAATCAAATGCCAAACAGGCTGTCAGCACAAACGCACTTCATACACTAAATAAGAACATGAGAAAAATCCACATATGAAGAGGTACTCACTAGTAACTTACCAACAGATTAGAAGCCACCCAAACGGAAACCACTTGTGCACATAATGCATAAAAACAACAACATATTATGCACACACATCAGTGACAACAAGTAAGCCCATAAGGTGTAACAGCACAAAACCTAGTGCATTGATGACTCCATTGTGAGACACATGAATGTTGCCAAAGTTCCAAAAAAGGGCAGCACAACAGTGTGGTTTGAGAAAACCAATTTAATGCCTCATAAATACAAAAGTATCGACTAATACTTTTGTATTTATGAGGCATTAAATTGGTTTTCTCAAACCACACTGTTGTGCTGGCCTTTTTTTAGAACTTTATACTATGGATATTGGGCCTTTGCATTTGCCATACTTGCGAGGGTGTTGTGCTTGCTGACACATGAATATTGCCCTCATCAGGCTCGATAAGGAGCGGGTTATGATAAGCTGCCTGTCAGGTGCCAGATATGCCAAGTCATGTTACTCAAGTCACTCAACCACAAGTACTAGTATGACTCAGTCATAGTCCATGTGGGAGTGAATGACTTAAGACGTACCTTACTGGACTATATGATGCAAGATATGACTGAGCTATTAGATTATGTGCAACAGGCAGGTACAAGCCTAGCCTTTAGCACCATTCTACCTTCTCCGTGGATGATGCCATAATACAAAAAATGACTGACTAACAATTTGCTTAGCTTCTGGTGTCAGATATTGGATCCTCTTGGACTGTCAGCCTGAGAAAACATTGTCAACAGGCCACACCGCTTTGCCAGAGATGGTCTGCACCCATCTCCTCTAGGCTTTTGGATACTGACAAAAGCATTTGCCACCCCTATTGTGCCTTTTTTTCAGCAGTGTCAAAATAACCAACCTCCCAACATAAAATCCTCTCTAGATAAATTCAAGGCACTGATGTTTAGTGCTAGGAGTCTAAACAAAAAACTGCACTCCCTGGAAGCATGCCTCACTTTGGAAGATGCTGACATCTGTGCAGTCACCAAACATGGTTCAAGGGTGAGGAAAGCACCCTGGCCATGTGGGGCTACAATGCCATCCATACATTCATACGACAAACTGAGCATGAAAGAACCTACGGAGGAGGTTATCAATCTTCATTAAGGATAAGTACACCTCGGGACTGATCAAACAATAAGACTCTTTTGAGCTACTCCAAGTCCAATTAACTATAGGCAAGTGCCTCCTATCACATCATAGCTAGCTAAAGGTCCCCCACCATGAAACAAGAAAAGCATACTTGGTCTTATTGGGATCACTTGCCATATCGCCCAACACCTTACTCATTGGCGAGTTTAATTATCTTACCATCATCTGGGAAACGTACATGATCACAATCATGCTGGCTCACATGCTCTTAGACTTTGTTAATCAAATGCTCTGGAACAGCTAGTCAGCACACTGACAAGAAGCTCAAATTTCCTGGACATAGTACTCACTTGCATCCCCTCATGTGATGTTCTCCCTGGTAAGACTGGACCACAAATCAGTCTTGCTCAATGTCATTATATGACCAGATATATCACAGATCAAAAACACCTAATTTTTCAAAGACAAATTACCTTCTATGAAGTGATGATATAAAGAAGTTTCAGAGCCCCCTCAAATGCAGATAATATGTACTCCTATGCAGAGGTGTACACCATGACCTGTATACCAATTTAAGCAGATTAAAACTAGGTCTTGCTGGAAAAACAATCCACCCTGGTGGACTCTGTTTAAATAGTCTATACAACACTAGAAAAACTACTGTCCAGGAACAAGAAGGAACTGACTCAGCAGAGGAAGAAATCTCTCTCTAGCTTTAACAAACAAATTAAAGATATAATCAGCCCATAATTGAGTACAATGCCCCTTTTGGGATGTACCTTACCAGACACCTGTGGCAACTGGAAAGACCCCAAAAGTACCTCACCAAGAGGATCAAAGGGCTCAAACAGATGCCATATGCTGCCCAGTTAAAGAAACTCCAGCTCTACTCAGTGGCATACCGCCTGCTCAGAGGCAATCTGTGCCTGACGTATAAAGCCATGTCCAACCTGGAATTAATGGACATGCTGCACCTCAGAAAATCCAAATCCCATCGAGCTATACGCTCGAGAGACTTGAACCTCAGCACTGAAATAAATAGGACATGCTGGAGGGACAGATTCATAACCCAGAGGCTCCCTTCACTCTGGAATAAAATCCCAGTCCAGGTTAGGCAGAGTCCCTCATTGACTCTCTTCAAGAGGAATCTTGATGAGTGGATGGGAGATCGTAGGTTTACCCCGGGTATCACTTCTGTGTCACTGTTAGACAGAGGCACAGTATACTAACCTCGAAAAAGGGCATAGCAAAATTAATTTAAAATGGGTGGCGAAAGCCAAACACACACTGGCTAGGCTTATAAATGCCCTAGGGCAGATAGCCTAGTATGAACCTATGAATCTATATTGTCAAGTCCTCCAAAGCCAATTAGAAAATAGCCTCCCTAGCTAAAGATAATCACAAGGCATTCTTTAACTATGTCTGAAATCTAAAAGGGAATACCAGCTACGTGTTGAACTGGTTGTGGATGGCACTACCCATTCTCAACTGAAGGTAATAGCCAATCTGCTAGATGACAGATTTGAAGCAAACTTCACCCCCTGTCGCCTCCAGTCATCTCCCAAAGTATACCTGTCACCATTCCTCAGCCTATTATCTCAAGAGAGCAGGTCATCTCAGCACCCTCCAAGGCTGAAGGAATGGCATCAATGGGAGCAAACATCCCAGTTGCCCTTTAAACAACTTATAGCATAACCTAGCAGATTAATTTGGATCCTTGTTTAACCACAACCTAAGAATGGCTATGCTCCTGCAGAATGGAGGACAGCAAAAGTAATCCCTCTGCACAAAATGAGGGCATTTACTTACCATGGGAATTATAGACCCATAAGCTTGACTAGCCTTATCTGAGAGGCCATGGAAAGAATGATTATGGACCTTCTTAACAAGGACATAGGGGTCAACTTCAAAGGATCAAAATTTCAAAACATCAAACCTCTGACCATCGAAGATCAGAGGATCGATGTTTTGAAACACTGAACCCAAGAAAAAATCTAAAATGTGAAAACCTATTTCACATTTTTGCAGGGGAGGCAAGCCCCCTCCACACCCCCTGCTACTTAAAAATACCAACTCAGTGATCACACTACAGTGAAGAAGAGAATGATAAAGTTCCTATTCCTCACTGTACGGCGATCTCCATTCACAAGGTTTGATATTTCAAAACATTGCTCTAGTCTTCACAGATCCTCTGACATAGGTAATCTCCAAACTCTAGACCCAACCTAGTTTGGATTCATTAAAGTTTATGCATGTTAAACATGACTGACTTCTTCTAGAAAGTCACCAATTCACTGGACAAGGGAAAGAAGACAGGGCATACCACCTATCATGACCTAGCCAAGGCATTTGGCAATCCCTCATTCGAGTATTATAGAGAAACTCTCCCAACTGGAAATTAACCCCCAACATTACCAGATGGCTAGCCAACTGGCTCACAGACAGGACACAGTGGGTGACTTCATCTCCAGCAAAATACCAGTCACCAGTGGAACACCACAGGGTTCTGTGCTGGGCCCCTTACTGTTCAAAATGTATTTCTCAGAAAACCAGGCAAACTTGGACAGCCTGTGGCTGACCCAATCAAAGTCCCCCAGTGATGTTACTATACTGCAAACAGGGTTAAAGCAGACAAATGATTGGTGCCAAAGCCACAGATTAAAGTCAAATGTAAAAAAAATGCATTATTCTTCCCTTTGAGAAAGCGGATATCCCTGCAAATTACATTATAGACAGCATCCCCCCTTAAGTGTAGACCCAATGGTAAGCAATCTGGGTACTCAGGCTGATAGCAATCTTAACTTTCACCATCACTTATCCACGGCAGTAAAAAAATCCTTCCATGTGGCACATCTTATTAAGTAAAGGCATTGTATCTAGATCTAAGGACATTATAATTCCATTATACTTGGTCCTCAATTAGACCAATAACTGAATACAGTGCTCCCTTTTGTATGTAACTCACCAGGTGCCAGCAACAATTGGAGACACCACAAATGTTTCTCACCAAGAAATTACAGGGTACACAAAACAAGTCTTGCATGGAATGACTAAAAGCCCTATCACTGCATTCTGACTCTTACAGGTGGCCAAGGGGTGGGCCTGTGCCTGGTTTACAGGGCAGTCTCTCACCAGGCCCTAATGGGAATGCTACACATTCATAAGTCACACTGCACGAAACTTGCTTGCCCCAGGGGTCTTAACCTAGCCTTTGACACGAACAGATCATGCTGGATAGAAATGCATCACCCAGAGACTTGTCAATTATTTGGAACAAGCTTCCAATTAATGTGAAACAGAGCCCCTCCCTAACCATCTTCAAACACAACCTAGGTCAATGGATGGTGATCGCAAATTCACTCCTGGGGTGACGCCCACATCCATCCTGGACAGAGGAAGTCTGTATTAACCACCATAAACCCTTACCTTTGTGAACATCACTCACCTAACCACAGACAATGGGGAAAATTGGATTGGAATAAATATGGCTAGGTTAAGGGCTGCAGAGCAGTTAGCCTAGTAACCTTTTATGAACCTTAATCCTCTGTGTCACTGCACACTAACTTGTCACCATTAGTCAGTAAATTAAAAAAAAAAATAACTGAACTGCTAGATATATTGCCAGTCACTGATGAACCCCTCCTTTGTTTTTTTTCCTCCAAGTACCCAAGAAGACTGAAATTTCAAAATATCCTCTAAACCTTGATCTGAAAACGGCCCATAATCTCATACTCTAGCAAGTAACCATTTTTAGCAATGGATTAATGTTTGGTACAGTTGGCACCAAAAGAAAGTACTCAACCTTCCACACATCTAATTGCCAGTTTCCAAAATCAAAAAAATACTGTGGTTATATTTTTTGCCTAACCTTTACTAGCAACTTCTGGAGTGGGTTCTCATTTCTGAAGACCCAAGAGTAATTTTTTTAAACAAGAATCAAAACTGTACCTTAATGAGCAATGGCCAGGTACTGAAAATAGAGTGGTTTTGTGTGCATCAAGTTTCTTACATTGCAGTTTTCATTGACTATACTTTCATTCACTTACACTCTCTGTTTATGTGATTGAACTAATTCAAAGCCACAGTCACTGTACTTAATCATTGCTACTACTTGTACATGCTGGTTACATTCGGTTATATATATATATATATGTATTTTGCAGTGTTCATCTCACAGGCTTACTTCATTGAAACTGGGTAATTACAGAAAAAAATATTTCTCCATGCATGTATTTGCTTTACTTATACACATTTTTTGGTTTCCTTCATATACAAATACATTGTATCCTTGTTTCTCAACATTCACATCAGTACATATACTATTCCCTATGACTTCATCTTGCATGCATCCTAATGAATGTGGGAGCCAACCATATTCTGCTTCCTTGCATCAATGTTGTACTACTGACTATGTACATTCTTACTGCTTATGGAGCTCATCTCCCCAGAAAACACATAAGACTGACTATATTCAGTTTATCTTTAAGAGACAACACTGAAATACAACTGGGCAAGTGATCACTAGGCCCATAGCAGCCTAGCAATATACACATACCTTTAAGGACAGGCAAGTCCTTGCCACCCTTTATGACTACTTAATAGTGTGCACCTCCTAAATCATGTAGGGCTGATTTTGGAGGCAAACAAAACTGTTCCAGTAGGGCTGAGGGTACATATATTATCTCAAAGAATCTTTTTTGTTTTGTTTTTGATTTTAAGGAGAGCCAGATCGTGGTAAAATGTGGCCCTAGGCAGGATAATGAATTGGGCCACCCCCCCCCCCCCCACAGCCATCCTATTACTTTGGCTACATCTCCCCAGTTAAAATAAATACTGTTTCAAACCTGTTTTCTGCTTTACTTCTACACTGATATGCATTTAATTAAAAACTTACTTCAAATTTTATCGCACAAACACTGATAGACATTTGCTAAACATAGCAATCGTGTCTCACTGTAAAAACAGACTTAGCATGAAAACTGCTCTGCCCTTTAAAGTCATATTCATTGAAACAGCACTGAAATCCGCATTCAAAGAAAATGCATCTGGCCAGTGGCAGATAAAGTTTAATTTTAGGCTGTTTTCAAATCATAGGGCCCTTGTGCACATTTTTAGGACCATTCATACATGCATGTGTTCTTTGATTCATCTTCCTGATTGCATTAAATTATATTCCTTGTATAATACAGCACCACTTGTTAACAGCATGTTTAAAGTTTGTAGTTTTGAACATTTTTCCAGTAAGTAATGAAACAAAATGTATGAACCAGTGATGACAAAACTGCCCAATTAAGAACATTTCAACAATAAGTCTACTCAAACTTCTGTCATTGCAATTCACCAAAATCAGTCAATATGCACAATCTCTGCAGAAGTCAGTCATCTGAATAATTCCACATTAAAGAGATCTCTAACCAAGAGGTTGCTGCTAGAAAACAACTTTATATTTCAGTGTTTCATCTACAAATTCTGTGTCTCGTCTGGGTTATAAATTGCCTAAGTTACATTAAAAAATGGTAAGCTGGTAATATTGCAGTACAGAATGGATGGCAAACTGGCAACAGGTTCACAGTTACTAGGCATCACATCCAAAGGAAGACAAAACTTAGGACTGCAGAACCCCACCCCTCCTTAAAGTACAACACAGTATCAGAAATCCATCTACATGCTATGGGAGTAGAACCCCCACCCTTCAGCATGAAAAGGAAGTATGCTACCAGATGCGTTACTAATAATGCTTTTAAATTCTTAAGCACAATAATACCATTTGCTAAACAACAGTTGTACATTGCAAACAGACCTGGCATGAACAGCAGTAAACTTATCTTCCTTTGAAGCTCACAATTCCTTATAAAATGCATTTGACCATAGCTGTCAACCAATCAGGGATAAATCTCAACAGAATCAGGAATAAATCCACAAATAATCAGGGGCAGTTGGGGACACTTAAAATATTAGCACTACTGAGACATTGACATAAGATAATGTGAATTAATATACAGCTTCTGAAGTAAAAGAAATCTATAACTTTAAATATTGTCATTACTTATTAAGTACAATTTAAACCATTTTCTTCAAAAGTCAAGTTTTAGGAGGGATTAAGAGGGACACAGCTGAAATTTGAGTCAAAATCAGGAACAGTTGAGAGGTATATGTTTGACTCAACTCTCTGAAACTCAATGGAGCATTTTATACACACGTGAAGAATCCATCCAGGAGTGCGTTCACGTTCCTCATAAAAGGAGCAGCACAAGAACGGTGGTCTTGGACTTGAATTCCTTGCGTGCATAAAGGAAGAACAGGAGGTCTGTGCAAAAATGCGTGCGCACACGTGTGTGTGTGTGTGTGTGTGTGTGTGTGTGTGTGTATATATATATATATATATATATATATATATATATATATATATATATATATATACGATCAAATGCAGAAAACGTTCTTACAGAATGCCTTTATAAACAGAAAATTATTTTTGTACTTAAAGTAAATGCAACAGTCCCTTGGCAAGCAGGCCCCCTTCCCAGCCAGTGGCCCCTAGGTGACTGCCTTGGTCACCTAGTGCTGGATTTGGCTCTGATTTTCAATGAAAAGTGCTAGTCATTTCATATGCTCTTTCATAATTTAACGTATTCCCTTTTTTACCCACTACATAGTCAATAACAGTTACCCGTTTTACAAATTCAAACTGTCATAATTATCAAAATACACCACTGGAGCTTCCCAACCCTTCGTAATTATATCTTCATTCTATTATTACCCACTTAATCTGATGCATCACAGAAGAACTAAGCCTATCCTAGTAAGCAATAGTTGCAAGGCAGAGAAACTTATACTGAAGAGGCAACTATCTCATGACAGATGTACATGTGCGTGCACACACACATACCTGCAGGAAAATTTTGAGGAATACCACCTTCAGTTACAGCATGTCTTTGGAACAAGACACAAAACTGGCAGAACTACATACAGATCGTGAAATGGCATGCAAACTGTGCAAATAACCCCAGCCAAAAAAAAAAAGAAACCGGACAACTAAGCGCTTTGAAAGAGTAACATTTAGCACTGAACTACTGTGCTGTTCATTTCTTTTAATACAAAAACTAAATGTCCATACTACCAGTGAGCTATGAATTCTAAGAGAACTGCACTCTGGGTAAAACATGTTCTATCAGTGTCATTTTCCTGGATATATGAAACTCGTTTATTAACATTGTACCATCACTGCATTTCAGTCTGCACTGGACTCCCAAACAAAGCTTCAATTTCCACAATAAATCTCATTGTGCCCTTTACATCGCAAACAGTCAAATGCAATATTTAAATTACAATACAATAAGGACATTCCAGAGCCTCCACTTACCTTTCCCAAGTGATCAGTGTCTAATAGATTAAGGCAGTAATTACAAAAGCATGACAGACGTGAGAAACAAGCCATCTTTTTCTATGTGCAATAATAGAAAAAAGCTTTGGCGGTGTAGTAATTTCCTAAAAGATTAGACAGATGTCTCAAACTACATAGCTAGATATCACAAGGAAAATCAAAGTAGATTTCAGCAAAAATCAATATAAAAAATATGTGGAATATATTGGGGAAAGGGAGAATTTTATATACTACACCTAATTATATTTTTTCCCTTCCCAAGGGGTGAATTTTGATCCAGTGACAAATTAAAGTGGACATTACAGTTCAGTAATGGACCTTGAAGAGGGTAGGGCTTAAAATGTGACACCAAGAGCATTAAACGTTGGTCCCAAGTATTGTTTATGAACCTTGGAGTTCCCTTGTATAGTCCAGTTAATAACATCATCAATATCGTGAATGCCACGTGACCCAGTGTGTTCAGAAATTCTCTGACTTACCAGTGATCTTCCTGTCAAGTTTCAACAGAAGGTAGTTATGGAACTCCACTATTTCCTGTGGTAGATTGCCTTTGGCTTTAATGGTGTCCAGAAGAGCTCCCAGAAAGACTATTGTTCTTACTGTACATACACTGAACTTCAGTTCAGGGAAAAGCCTAGTCAAATGAGACTGGACTCATTCATTCAGGGAGAAGCACAGTCAGTTGAGGCAATCTAGTGGTATACTTGTATGCCCTTTGCATCTCCTCAAAACCTTGGTCCTAAATCAGGCAACCATCTAGGTAAGGGTACAAGTGGACACCTTTGGTCCTGCATTGTGCTATATGTGGTACCAGATGCATAAAAACATTGGGCAAAATAGCCAATGCAAAGAACAAGGATGTAAATGTGAAGGTAGGTGTCCTTGAGGTCTGACATCACTAAAAGAACCTGCGGTCCTGGGGGGGGGGGGGTTCTACAGGATCAACACATTCTTGATCAGCATAGATCTGACAGCAATGATTTGAAATACAATACCGTACCTATTTATGCAATCATTTCTTAATTTCATCTCAACCAGTGATATGAGCTGCACGCAGTCAGCATGGGAGTTACATCTCTGTAGTCTCACGGCATGTCTGTCAGTGAGCTAAAATGCATTACTGTCGATATTAATAGTGAACTTATTCAATTCATCATTATCACACAGGAGGTGTGCACAGCTAATAAGGTAACTAACTGGAGGGCACATCTGTGCTTGTGCGTGAATGTCTGTAGGTGTGTATACGTGTACAAACATGCGTTTGTTACTGCATGAGCTTGTGCAAGTGTGTGAAGTAGACATTATTAAATATGGTGTCTACACAAGTGTGTGCAAAGCAGGCATTATTAAAAATGGTGTCTGCACAAGTGTGTGCAAAGCAGGCATTATTAAAAATGGTGTCTCCACAGGTGTGTGCAAAGTAGATATTAAATAATGGCATAACATTTTGAATGCAGAATGCTTTCAACAATCACATATCCTCTTGAAACATTAAGTGGAAAAACTAAACTGATATAAATAACTACACTAATAGTGGTAGCTCATTTTCCAAGCATAAAGATGCCCTCTAAAGTGGGCATTACAGTTCAATAATGGACCTTTGTAGAGTGGCCCTCTACTCAAGAGTCAGGCCTTAAAATAACTATGGGTTACTAACACCCACTCTGTTGGGCATTATTCATCATACCCAGTCATTAAAAAAATAATATTCTTATTACTGTCATCTAACTGTGAATTATTTCAATTTGTATCAAGTTTCTGGTTAAGCTATTTAATGATGGAATTACACAATTAAGCTAACCTGTCTGAACTTTCCTTCATTCCACTCTTACCCAAACCCTTTCCACACCTGTTCATTTCTCCAGATTGCCTTCACAGATTTAAATGTCCATCAGCCATTACAGTAATCTCTTCCAGAAGTCTACAATCACACCCCCTCCAAAGTAAAAAAGTACCTTTACAGGTCCAGGGATTACCTGGTCCCTAAAAATGTTGCCTGTGCACTCCTCTTCTTCCCAGTTCTTGCTCATGAGTACCCTTTTCCATCACCCACCACGATTTTATGCAGACCTATCTTCCATTAGTTTTCATCATTAGTGAGAACACTACTAATTCATGTAATCTGTGGGATGGAGGGGAAATGCATGACCACATTCTTCTGGTGGCTTTCTTCCAGACACCAGATACATTTTTTTTCCATCTATGGCCTCCAGAATGAAAACAGTGGTCAAAGATGTGCCCTTTGCAAGGACAAGGATATTATATTACAGAAGTACTACTGGTTTACTTCTGGATTCCACCCAACAAGAGGATACTCCCCAGTGTCATTCCACTTGCTGTTTCTGTAGACCCTTTCACTATACCTCTTGTAGTTCATTCAGGTGTGAAGTCCTTTTCTTCTCCTTTCACCATAAATTCAACTCCTTCACCTGATACTTCACAACAGGGATGTTCTGACCTTGTTGCAATCATCTGTCTACGATGATCTGTCATCTTCCTTAATCAGACACTGAAGTCTTTACTTATCCACTCTCTATTTCCACTGGTGCATATTTGTGTAAAACACTAACACTTTGATTCTAGTCAGAAAGAAACAAACCTACTAACAGTACTAGACTCTGCTAGACTTTTTCTGACAATAGCCCTTTCACCACAACCTTGCATCCTACCCTTCATTTATTTATTTTATTTATTTTTATTTTATTTTACATTTGTTAACCGGGCTAGTCTAACTGGATATATTTCCATTTTCAGCAGAGGCCCGGGGAGAAAAGTTCCACATCTAGACAAGACAGATACAACATAGCAAAAAAAAAATCATAACAACAGATTAAAATCTGGTAGGACTTTAACTTCAAGACAAGATAATTAATTATTTTTTTCATATTCACCAAGATCAGTTCCTCACGTTTCAGTCCTAACCCATCTCATGCAGTTTATTCCTAACAGCTGCCTATATGTTACAAACTCATAATTTGCAATCTGAAACAAGCAGTCTCATTTGCTCAACATTTTGCACACTTGTCTTAAGTGGAGAGTTCTATTCCCATGCCAGGTTAGTTGAAGTAATTTCTCCAATACTGACACTACATTATAGGACAAGGAAAGGCCGCTACACTCTTGAATTTGTTGTCCTTTAGAGGAAACATTAAACCAGGGCGTCCATCTGTCTGAGTTGGTGTCAGCTCAGGTGAATGTAAAAGATCCCATTGCACTTATCGAAAAGAGTACAGAATTTCATCAGTGCCCTGGCCAAATTTCCCCTAGTAAATATGAATATCACTTCAGTTCTCCCCTGAAGAGAGGTTACTGGACTAGGACTAACTGGTCAACAGTTCTCCCCTGAAGAGAGGTTACTGGACTAGGACTAACTGGTCAATAATGTGTAAGTAAGCAAATAACCAAACACACTCTGACATCAGTACTTCAGCCACAAGTAAAAATGACTCCAGTTTGATAGTGGTTCCTGCTGGCCATGGAAATTACACTTCTCTTGTATACATATTCCCTAGAAACTAACTAGACTTTCTTTATGAAATTTCTCCATGACTCTCACCAATAAGCTAGCTGTCTTTTCTACATCTTTCTTTGCTTTATTCCTTATGTAATCACAAGGGCTCCAACATTTCTGTAGTTGCCAATGACCTGCTGAAGATCTTCCTGGGATCCATCAGTAGAGAGGCTCATCCCAACACTTTCTGCAGTGTGGCTGCCTCCCTCTGTATCTCTGTCCTTGTTTGTTAATTCCTCTTGACACTTTACCATAGCTCTCTAACAGCACAACACATTGTCCCCTTTTGCTTCAGTTGCACCACTGCTTGTTCCCAATTTTTGGTTACCTCTCTCCCCCCTATTGACTCTGCCCAGATTTGTCCCTTTCTTCATCCTTCCTGTAATATGCAGGAAAATTCAAGTCATGGGCATCAAATCCCATACCAACAAACACATCATAAAAAAATGTACTGCATGGACAAATGCAGTTGGATTGAAAATACTAAAATAAAAACAGAAACATTTTCTGCAAGCACTCCAGCACCTCCAACACTCATGGTGCAAAAAACAATGCAACTTTCAGTGAAACAAAATCTCATGTCGATTATGCAGTTTCAGCTCACAAAAAGAGAAACAGCTGATCTCAGGGAGAACAAAATCAGCCTTGGTATGAACCCTCCCCCATTCCACCCACAAACAGTGACCATCGCCTAGACCCAAAGTTCACACTGTCAGGCGAGTAAAGCCTTACCATGGTCATTCTTCTAGACCATATTGGAATGTGGGAGGAAACCAGAGCACCCAGATAAAGCACATGTGAATACAGGAAGGATATTAGGAGTCTGCACAGAAGGCACCTCAGCCAATAACCGAAATTGTGAACCTACTTGCTGTGGAGTGAGAATGCTACCTGCTGTCCTGGCCTTGGAAAATCCGTGAACCTAAACCAACTTTCCCTGTAGTCCATTTAGTTATTGCAGACCTTTTGCATCTTAACCCAGGAAATACTACAAGGTCATCTTTGTGTTTTGTTTCATAGTACCCCCCCCCCCCAACAAAAAATATACACCAAACTACAAAGTGGCCCAATTATTTTACATATAGTTAACGGCGTATCCACCTGGACATCTGACCACCTCGGCCTTGATTAGAAACACAGCCCAGCTATCCTTTCTGAAGGTTGGGTCCATAGTTACAAACTTGAAAGATCAGAACATTTTACAGGGATTCCTAAATAAATTAGATGTACGGTCAGAGAATAAAAACAAAAAAAAAGTGATTCACTGTGGTGATAAGTTTTTATCATTAACATCTAAACAACGTACTAGAAGCTGACAGCGTAAAGGGCCTGCAAGTTTTATTTGATAGAAAGTAGTTATTTAATACACACTGGCTAATGGCAATAAAAAAACGTTAGTGTCAAGAGACATTCTGCATATGAAGTAGGGATGAGTGTGTTCTGATACTGCTTTATAAGTTTGTGGTAATGCCCAACATTTAATATCATGGTTCAGTTTTCTTCTTATAATCCACCTCAATTGAAAGGCTGAAAGAAGCCAAACATTTTACACAAAACTGATCAGTAAGCTGAAAAAAATGAACTACAGACAGCGGTTGGAGAAACTGTCCCTCTACACAATAAATTACAATTAGTGAAAGGCAATTTCACTCTCATTTGTGTGTAAATGACATATGTGCAATCTAGGCAAGCTTGGTGAAACCCATCTGGCTTGTAGTCCAAGACCTCAGATCACCCCACAGCTCTCCTACTGCCCTGGATCATGGAATCATAGGTTACTAGGCTAATGGCCCCAGGGCCCTTACACGTCTAGCCAAGTTCAACCCATGTTCCCAAGGGTGCCTGATTCAAGCAGACACTAAAACCAGCACTAACAGGGACACAGGTGGAACCCTTTGGGTGAATTTCTGGTTACTCATCCAATTGTCCAAACTGCCCTTAAATAGGGCCAGTGAGGGGCTTTGTTTAACATGAATAGGAAGCTTGTTCCAAAGGTGGGTCAACCTCAGACAAATCCACCTCTCCAGCTAGTTTTGTTGATGTCACATACTAGGTTAAGGTCCTCTGAGCGAGTGACCAGTGTTCCATTTGATTTGTGAATGTGCAGCATTTCCATCAAAGCTGGGTCAGAGATTGCTCTATATGAAAGGCACAGGTCGCCTCTGAGTAGTCTCTGTATGACACAGATAAAAGTGACAATGATTTCAGTCCGTCTCCGTGAGACAGATGTTGAAGACCCTGCATTTTCGTGAGGAACCTTTGTGGCCTCCAATTGCTGCAGGTGTTTGGAAAGGAGCATACCAAAGGGAGCTTTGTACTCTATTATTGGCCTGATGGGGAAGAGTACAGGGGGGTATAACCTCTTTTTCTGGAGGAAATGCCCTTATTTAGGAGATGGGCAATATAAAATGCCCTTCTTACCACAGCGGAGGCATGGTGATCGAAGTCACGTTTGCTGCCAACCGGTGCCCAGATTTCTCACCATTGAGCGAGTACTTAGGTTATTGCTATTTATGTGGGAGCTTGCAGGAACATCACCATTGACGAAGGGGATGATAATGCATTTTTTTGCATGACGTTTTAAGACCATGACTTTGGCACCAGTCAGTCTGCACAAGACCTTCTTGCAGGATGTTGACATCACTAGGGGTTTCAATAACTGCTCCAAGTTTACAGTCATCACCAAACATGGAACATCTTCATGTTAGTTCTTGACAAATTCAAACCTTGGGCTACTATCTCCTCCTCTGTCCTGGGCTCTACTCCTCCTGCCATGCTGGGTCCAAACACAGAAACATCAATCCACCAGCCCTCCTTTGACTAAATTGCTTTGCTAGATTTCTCGATGTACAAAACCACAGCATTTCAGGAATACAAATACACATCTTTAGGATCATTTATTTTCAACCTATTATTGTCAACCTACAAAGAAAAGGGCTAACAGATTACACAGTTACACATATGCAGCACACATCACAAACATGTGCAAATGTGTCTTTCAATCATTCTGTAAAGCTCAGATTGTCTGTATTCGATAGTAGCAAGTTTTATTCAGTTCTACTATTCCTGAATGTTGTCTATCATTTGGTCCTTGACTGACTGAAACTGTCTTTTCTTGATGGTATTTTTGTACAGCGAATGTGGCTGTTTAAATTTCTTGTACCTTTGCAAACCTTAAGTGACTGAATAGCAATCAATTTACTGAATGCAGTGCACATGAAACACTATCTGTATTTGAAGGTATTGCCACTTAGTATTGGTACATGACATTGTAAGTTTGAAACAATATGCCTTTGGTCAAAGTCTTGGCTGAATAGGGTTCTAGGACCATGCCACTTTTGAAGTAAAGTGATCTGCATTACGTTGCATGCTAAAATTTAAGCTATCAGTAGATACTCTTCTTTCGGTAATGACCACTAAGATTTCCACACTCTGGCAGTAGCTCATTTCTAAACCAATGAGACTGGCTTCCTGCAGTATTACATCAGTTAAATAGCCTGATCACATAAACCTTTGATGGTTACAACACTGGGTCCAGAACTGAATTAAAACTGAATGTTAAGTGGAAGGGCGCAGGCTTTGACAAAACCAGAGATGGATAGAACGCTGATGTTATCCTAGACTATGATGTTTGGAAGACTTTATGTAGAAAAGAAAATGGATGCCCTTGATTAAAAAGACTTTGAGGGTAGTACATTTTTACAGTGGTGGTAGAGAGGTTATGCAACTCAATGAAAATGAGTCACAGAAGCCAGGTGGCTTTCATTCCAGGATACTAACGATGTTAAAAAGTCTTTCAAAGCAGAGATCTTTCCACTAAGAAATATTACATGAAAAATGGAAATTGAATAGATGGGGTACAGCTTTCATTAGATTTTAAAAATTTTAGAAACTCTAGCATCTAATTTGTATTTGCAGTAGCATTAATTGTTGTCAACATACTGACTGAATATTTCAGATGGAATTAAAATTCATAAACTTCAAATCAAGTGTGCCTGCAGTGCAAGCCTTCCTGCTGTACCCAATTTTTATTTCACCCTCCGTGAACACGTCACTATGTTGAGGCTAGTTGTTGGCAAATAACTAACGGTCCCCTAGTTTACATAGAAATAATTATGCATACAGAATATGCAGTTGGTACTATGATAATGAAGGAAACAGGTACACATGACAACGGTCACACATTCACACAGTGAAAACTGGTTGGTGATCTTTGCTTGGCTCATAAATCTCATTAAAGGTCCAACAAACAGAAGTGCAGCATGTACACAGAAGAGACGGGAGTTAATGACCAGTCATATAAACAAAAGACAGCAAATGTATCAGCAAACTGTGTTTTACTTGATAAATGCAAGCAACATGTAAAGATACCAAGTATTCCTAGTGAAAGATCACTATGGAGTAACAGAAAATTCCTAAACTCTCAGTCCTAGAGGAGAGTAATTACATATTACTTCCCCAAGAAGGTTATGGAATTATGCACTGCCTCTCCCACATGGCGTAAACTTTAGTACCCAGCTCTCCCTCCCCCTCCCTGGTCTGTGAATTTGTGCACAAGAAAATGTAACTGCTTTTAAGTCCTAGAATAGAAGTAGCAAAATCTATACATATAAGCCATTTTTACATTCAAACGTATCATGCCCAAAGGTATGGGTGGACATGCACCCAAATTTCTGCATAGCGCCACTCCAAAGAAAAAAATTGTGCGTGTTCTGCACCTCTGTACAAGCCTGCCAGCAAGTACATGCAGTGAGCTCATGTGCATGAACTATGACAGAGAATCTACATGGAAGCCATACAATGAATACACATATATGGTATAGATAACTGATACTTTAGGTTCATAGGTTCATACTAGGCGATCTGCCCTGGGGCATTTATAAGTCTAGCCAGAGTGTTTGGCTTTCGCCACCCATTTTAAATGAATTTTGCTATGCCCTTTTTCGAGGTTAGTATACTGTGCCTCTGTCTAACAATGACACAGAAGTGATACCCGGGGTAAACCTACGATCTCCCATACACTCATCAAGATTCCTCTTGAAGAGAGTCAATGAGGGACTCTGCCTAACCTGGACTGGGATTTTATTCCAGAGTGAAGGGAGCCTCTGGGTTATGAATCTGTCCCTCCAGCATGTCCTATTTATTTCAGTGCTGAGCGAGTGTGTAGCTCGATGGGATTTGGATTTTCTGAGGTGCAGCATGTCCATTAATTCCGGGTTGGACATGGCTTTATACGTCAGGCACAGATCGCCTCTGAGCAGGCGGTATGCCACTGAGTAGAGCTGGAGTTTCTTTAACCGGGCAGCATATGGCATCTGTTTGAGCCCTTTGATCCTCTTGGTGAGGTACTTTCGGGATCTTTCCAGTTGCTGCAGGTGTCTGGTAATGTACATCCCAAAAGGGGCATTGTACTCAATTATGGGCCTGATGAGGGATGAGTAAAGAGGCACGATGACCTCCCCTGATCTAGATGCGAATCCCTTCATGATTAGGTGGGCTATATAAAATGTTTTTCTAACCACTTTGGCCACGTGGTTTTCAAATGAGAGATTGCTATCAACTTGGGTCCCCAGGTCCCTAATTACTTCTTCCGTACTTAATGGATTACCATCTATGTGGTAATTTGTGGCCACTTTGTTTTTGCCAAAGGGGATGACTATACACTTTTTGGCGTTTAGCTTGAGGCCATGGCTCTGGCACCAGTTGTCTGTTTCTATGAGGCCCTTTTGTAGGATGCTTGTATCGGCTGGAGAGTCGATTATGGCACCTAGTTTGCAGTCATCTGTGAACTTGGTCAGCCACAGTCCTTCCGTGTTGGCCTGTACCTCCGAGAAATATATACCGAACAAGAGAGGTCCCAGAACTGAGCCTTGTGGGACGCAATTTTCTCCTACGCCCACCCCCAGGTCTTGTAGATTGCTTCATGACCTTACCTTAAAATAGATGCTTGGCACCCCCTGATGACTCATTCAAGCACATATTGACCCAAAATAGCAGAGATTTTCCATGGATCGCAAACTCACCAATAGCAACCTTGTCACTAGCTTTACTTTAGATTGTGGTGGGGAAAAATGAAAACAATATACCTTGACACTATTGTAATATATACTGACTAGAGTACTAAAACAAGTATACAGGCATTGCTTGTGTTATAAATACTGCTGGTACCATCAGAAGTCTTACCAGCATAAGAACAAAGCTGTAAATTTGTTACCACCTATGTTACCCTAAGAGTTGACCCAGTTGTTCAGGATTTGGGAACTTATGTCAACACTGACCTGGCTTTTGACCAGCATGTGTCCACTGTTGTACGAAGTCTTACACTGCACAGCTTATAAAACACAGGGATTGTGTCTAGATCTTGGAATGTCATTGTCCCTCTTTGGTCAGCTCTCATTAGGCCAGTCACTGAGTATAATTGCCCTCTTTGGCATGCATTTGTAAAGACACATGCAAAACTGGAATGCCCACACAGAAAACTTACTAAAAGGATACAAGGATTAAACATGTCCTATATAGACTGACTTAAAGCCCTGCCATTATACTTTGTATCCTACAGACTGCGAAGAGACCCTGTGTCTTGCACACAAGCCATCCTCTGACCCAATACTGATGGATTTACTGCACATCAACAATTCAAATGGCATCAGAAATACTCTATCTAGGGATCTGAACCTCTTCTCTAATAGAATCTTTTTTTAAGGATCGGTACATCTTGCAGAGGATACCACTCCTCTGGAACAGAATCCCCAGCCACATAAAACAAAGTTTATCACTGTTCATATTCAAGTGCAGTTTGGATATATGGATGGGAAACCAAAAATTTACCCCAGGACTGCCCCCTGTATTACTAATAGGCAGAGATGGCTTTTAAATGCTTTATCCTATGCATGGGCCCCTCAAATTATCTATGGTATGATGATCATTCTCATTATGGGTAATATGTAATTACAAACCATGGGGTGGGGAAAGGCTAGTCCCTAACCAACCAGGCTAGGTTAAGCTCAGGCACACAAAGGGAAACTGTCTAGGCTTTAAATGGCCCCCCAGGACAGCTAGCCTAGTGCTTACCCATATATGGCAAAACATGTATTTGATAATTGCTCCTACAAAGACCTAAAACACTAACTTTCTGGCAAAACTCTTCACGCAGTACTCTCTTGTGTACTACTTGTGCTGTGGTAGTGGCCACATGCACTCCATGAAAAAGGAAAATGTGGTAACTAAATGCTAGTCTGAGACTTAGTAAAGTTAAGAAATGCACATGCCACTTTGAAGTAAATTATACCTACCTATGAACCCATTCAAATACACCTTTAGCAAGTCTAGTCTACATTTTTAAGAATTTCACACAGAAGTCATTAATGACTACCAGTTAAATATCTTTAAAAAAACTGATACTATGGCTAAAACAAAAGAAAACTTACTTCATTCCTCACATTAAAGCATATTCTCACAATGTGTTAATCACAAGAACACAGCACAACCCAACCGCCAGACTACCTGGCAAGGGAGTCCAAGTGCCTCATGATATATAGGAATTGGTACACTAGCAAGCATTAGCAGATGTACATATTTCAACTTTGGCGCCACCTATTGACAAGACTAGATTAGGACGCACCAGGTTTCAATTTTTAAGGCCATCATTCAAACCAGGATATATTGTGGCAGTTGAGTGCCAAATACAACCTGCTGTCACGTCTCCAAAACAGCTTCTACATTACACCCTCTGCTATATGTAAAATGAAACTCATAGTAAAATTCCTGTAGACAGTACTATGACTGCACAAAGTATTATTACATTTGCTCGAGCTCTCCATTTATTATGCTCTAGATGTTTTGTACTCATTTCCTGGAGGTTTTAACCACATAAAAACCAGGGTATGTTTTACATTGTGCCAAATAGGAATTACCAGCAGTACATGTACAGCCTGTCCTTACTTCCAACAATCTTTCTTACAAAAGGATCCAGAAAAAGGACCATTTTGACAAAATCAATAAGCCTTAAAGGTACCAAATGCACATACAGTCACTTTAGTAGTCAATGTATTCTTTTTGAGATGAGCTTTATGTACCATCTTCAAACATATCTTCGGTTTAGTTTTTTGTTTACATACAATTTTCCTACAACTATCTGGACAAGACCCTCATTCCCTAAAATGATGCTCCAGTTCTTCTGTATAAGTGCCTAAATGTCCTCACATCCAATCCAGCATATCTGTGGTATTTTAGCATTCATAACCCAACCAATGTAATGGGGTCATATTTCCCATCTCAGTCTTTCAAATTTTCATTGCAAAAAGAATAGACAAAAAACTGAAAGGTACTTTTGTGTATAGTGCCTATAAGGTTCCTAGATTTGTCACTGGAATATAACATTTTCAAAGGAGATAACTCACAAACACAGAGCTCTTGACAAAGATATCGGCTACCAAGAGAGGGACGTTAGATGTTTATATCATACTACCCCTCCCCCCATTAAAATATTAGACTCCTCAATATTGGTTGGGCAAAAATAGAAATGTGGAGCATGTTAAATTCAGAGTTTAAGGCATGAAAGGCATAGCCAGATAACTGGACTGTACTAACAGCATGAATTTGCCTCTATATTTTACAATAAACAGTAGACTGGGGACCCAAAGGATTCATTTCTGCCTTTTTTTCTTTATACTACCACAAGTTTTGTTTAACTCATTTACCTTCAACCAGAAGATAGACATTTTTTGTGTGACCTCCACCAACCTAGGTTTTTCTATTATAAATCAAATATGCCTGTTAGCTGTTTAGAGGATTAAGGAACTGAAACAAGCCATTTTCTGTAGCACAGTGGTGCAAGATTTGATTCCTTCAGCCTGCACTGCCAAAGTGTGCGAATCTAAGGAGGTCACATATAACCAAACACTGTTCCTGGGATGATTTTTGTTAGTCCATGGAGATCAGCACTCTAGCCCAAAAAACAAGTACAAATGCAGCCCTGAAAGCTAAATGATTGCACTCGTTTTCATTTGAGGAATGGGGTGACTTTCCTTTGGCTGTTGTATAGGTAGTTTTGTATTGCCTTTTGAAGTTATTTAAAATTAACTTATAATTTATTATTTGTGTCCGATAAAGCTCTTTATATAGAATGGTAGTACATGCATTAGTGAATTAGGTGTTAAATTATTTTAATGAATTCATGGATTTACTTAAAACGTGCAGACAGAAAAAATGCCATTGAAGAAACAGTGACTACATGGTAAAAGAAAAGCTAATGCTGCCTAACTGTAACTGTTTTGCACCTTTAAAGAATGCATTGGAGTACACGGATTCATCTCTCAGGTATTTCCCAGTCAATGTAGCTTGGAGGAGACTTCCTGAAGTAAATTTCAAGCAATACTAAAATTAGAGACTATGCATTCTTATACAGGTGGCTCTAATACGATTAGTCGATCCACAGAAACATCAATGTGCTTAACACTGACACACTTGCATCAACAAAAATGCGTTGACAAGCGATAGTGCAAGCTCCAAGCCTAACACATTGAAAAAAAAGACTCAAATTACAGTATTTCTCATGGGGGAGCCCCTCTGTGCCTCCCCACACCCCAACTAATTATATATATTAACTCAGAGATTGCACAGTCCCTAGGGAAAAAGCACATCCTCATACCCCAAGGTCTGTCAGTCTTACACATCTGTCAAGCATGGACACCCATAAGAAGGTACTTAGCAAAACAATAGGCCGCAGGAGTCTGACCATCTTTAGTATTGTTTTAGGACCAAAGCTGTAGGCATTAGAAATGCAAAGCACTATAAACGCTGCATGTCTACCCACTGTCCCATGATGCATCACACCAGCACCCATCTCCAGATATGAATGCGTTTTTATACTGCAGGGAAAGAAAAGAAACAAAGACTGACAAGTAAATGCCCTGTTCAGAAGTAGTTAAATATATCTGCAGGATTAAAGAGGAGGAGGAGGAGGGAAAAGTAAAGACCCCCACCCCCAGCTATGAATGCATCAGAGCATCCCTTGAAGGTTTCTGTTGTGACAGGATGAGAAAGAAGTCCTTGCACATAGCATTGACTGGGATGTGAACAAATCACACAGGATTCTGTGCAAATATGAAAAATCCTCCTCACCACTTAAGAGATGAGGGACCACTCTTGCATTATGAGCTGGCATTTACTGAATGGGTCTAACAGAAGGAATGGCAATAACGTGGCCGGCAAAAAAAAGTAGCTGGCATTCACAGCCTGATCCAAAACTCTTACAGCCGCTCAGCAAAATGGATGCAACTGATTTCCCCTCGCTTGTTGAAATACCACGACAGATGTGCTGTCCATCAGAATGGATAGGACTTCTGCAGTCAGGAGGAGAAGGTAACCTCACACAACACAATTCCAGTATCACATAGTCCCACCACATCAGCGAACCAAACACATAAATACACAAAAACATACTCGGAGGCTCTAAATAAAAATCTACCTAAGCAACAGAGACCTCCAAAGCAGACATCCAAGCAAATGCTACCTCAAATTAAAACACACACAACACATAACCCACAAAGTCAGTGTGCCAAGCAGCCACAGCCCTTAAGGCTGAATAACACACCTGATACTCTTGTTATAGGTGACTCTATTGTCAGACACACTGATGTCCCGCTCACCAGGCTGAATAAAGAGAAGGTCACGGTGAGCTGCCTGTCGGGTGCTAGGATCCGACACAACGCAAGCACTCAGGTCACTCCAAAGCAAATACAAATATGACTCAGTCATTGTACATGCTGGTGTGAATGACCCGAGACGTACCTCCCTGGACTACATGAAGAGAGACAGAGGAGCTCTCTGATCATGTAGCCCAGGCTGGTATGACCCTGACCTTGAGCAGCATCTTACCCTCACCTAGAATGATGCCACAGTACAAAGACAAAATGATCGATTTTAACGATTGGCTAAAATTTTGGTGTCATTCAAAGGGGATCCAGTGTCTGTCAGCCTGGGATGACATGCTCGACAAGCCACGTTGCTTCACTAGGGACGGCTTGCACCTGTCACCACTGGGCTTTTGGATATTGGCAAAGGCTCTTGCCACCCCATAGTGCCTTTTTTAGGCAAGGCTCAAAAATCAAACCCACCCCCATAGACAGCACAAGGAACAAGAAACTAAGGGTAATGCTGCTAAACGCCAGAAGTATTAACCTCAAGATGCACGCACTCGAAGCTCTCCTCAGTATGGAGAACATAGATATCTGTGCAGTGACAGAAACCTGGTTCAAGGCTCCAGAGAGCACCCCAGCACTACCAGGCTATACCTCATATCGTGCTTTTCAGCCCCAAAACCCGGACCGAACCACAAAAGGAGGGGGAGTTTCCATATTTATCAAGGATATCCACACCTCCAGATTAGTGGCATTGCACGAAGTATCGGAGACCATCCATGTGCAACTAACAGTGGGCAAGACTGCTTTTCAGTTTATAGCATCTACAGACATCCCTCTCAAAGTCAGGAATCCCATTCGGCTTTCCTGAAAACATTGGAGAACATGAAGATTTCTCCGAACACCATTATATTGGGTGACTTCAACTACCCAAACATTGACTGGGAGCACTACTCAAGCCCCAGCACCTTAGCCCAAAGATTCCTGGAAATTATAAACTCAAATGCTATGGAACAACTAGTTACCACGCCCACAAGAGGGGACAACATACTAGACCTGATCATTACCAACATGGGGACTCTATGCTCCACACCAGAAGTATATCCCTCATTGGTAAGATCAGACCATAAATTAATTTCACTGGATGTCCACATCCCGACCCCACCCCCAGCCCAGAAAACCACAGTGAAAAACTTCTCAAAAGCAAACTTCTCAAAACCGAAGTGGAATCCTTCAAGGCCCCAGGGCCAGTGGAAACTACAGCCCAAACTGCAGAATCCTATATAAATGCATTCTATGGACATCTCCAGGAATGCATGGATCATGCTATCCCAAACAAAACCAAGACCCAATCATCCAAAGGCAGGCGTCCAGTCTGGTGGACCCCTGCCATAAATAAACTGTACAACAGAAGGAGGAAGCTACTACATGATAGAGCAAAATCCCTAATAGGGAAGGCATCTCTGATCAGTACTAGCAAAAAATTACGATCCCTCCTCCAAGGCCAGCTTCGAGAGAAAAATTGCACAGGACACCAAAGACAATCATAAGGCTTTTTTCAGTTGTTCGAAACCTGGGATGCAACTCACAGACTTGTTCTGAGTTGATTCTAAATGACAAAAAATACACTGAACCCACAGACATCGCCAATATCCTGGCAGACAGGTTCAGTGCAAACTTCTCCACCCCCTCCCCCCCAAAAGAGCAAGTATCTATCCCGGCAGAGGGCTGTCTCCCAAACATCTCAGATGCTCAGGTGAAGGCTGCCCTCTCCAAAGCAAAGAACGCTGCTCCCATGGGACCAGATGGCGTCCCAGGTTGCGTCCTACATGAACTACAAGAGGAACTAATCCCTCAAATAAAACAGCTATACAATCTCAGCCTCACTACAGGATATGTGCCCACAGAATGGCGTACAGCAACAGTGGTCCCACTCCACAAAGGTGGAGCCTCTACGGACCCTGGAAACTATCGCCCCATAAGCCTGACTAGCTTAGTCTGCAAGGCTATGGAGAGGATCATCATGGAGCTCATAAACAAAGACATTGGGGACCTACAGACACTAGATCCTACCCAGTTCGGCTTTGTCAAGGGCAGATCCTGCCTTCTGAACCTGGTTGACTTCTTTGAAACAGTCACCAAAGCCATAGATGAAGGGAATGTAGTCCACACAGCCTATCTGGACCTTGCAAAGGCATTTGACACAATACCCCACTCGGGCATCATAGATAAGCTATCCAGCTTAAATATAAATCCCTATGTCACAAGATGGGTCGCAAACTGGCTCAAAGACAGAACCCACAGAGTGAGAGTTGCTGGAGCCATGTCAGACTCGAAACCGGTCACAAGTGGCATCCCACAGGGTTCTGTCCTGGGACCACTCTTGTTCGGTATATACTTTTCCGAGGTACAGGCAAACGTGGGAGGACTATGGCTCACCAAGTTCGCAGACGACTGCAAACTGGGCACCATAATCAACTCTCCAGCTGACACAAACATCCTTCAAAAAGGTCCCACAGAGACAGATAACTGGTGCCAGTGCCATGGTTTAAAGCTAAATGCCAAAAAATGTATAGTCATACCCTTTGGCAAAAACAATGTGCCCACAAATTACCACATAGGCGGAAACCCATTAAGTACAGAGAAAGTTATTAGGGACCTGGGGACCCAAGTTGATGGCAATCTCTCCTTTGAAAACCACATTGCCAAAGTGGTTAGAAAGACCTTCTACATAGCCCACCTCATCACGAAGGGTTTCACATCTAGATCAAGAGAGGTAATCGTGCCCCTTTATTCATCTCTCATCAGGCCCATCATAGAATACAATGCCCCTTTTGGGATGTACCTTACCCGACACCTGCAGCAATTAGAAAGACCCCAAAAGTATCTCACCAAGAGGATCAAGGGTCTCAAACAGATGCCATATGCTGCTCGGTTAAAAAAACTCCAGCTCTACTCAGTTGCATACCGCCTACTTCGAGGCGATCTATGCCTGACATACAAAGCTATGTCAAATCCAGAATTAATGGACATGCTTCACCTCAGTAAATCTAAATCCCTTGGAGCCACACGCTCGAGGGACTTGAACCTCAGCACAGAAATAAATAGAACTTGCTGGAGGGACAGGTTCATAACCCAGAGGCTCCCTTCGCTCTGGTATAGAATTCCAGTTCATGTGAGGCAGAGCACCTCACTGAATCTCTTCAAGAAGAATCTCGATAAGTGGATGGGGGATCGTAGGTTTGTCCCAGGGATTACTCCTGTGTCACTATTAGACAGAGGCACAGTAAACGAAACCTTAAAAAGGGCACAGTATGCTCAAATCAAGGGGTGGCGTAAGCCATACAGAATTGGGCTAGGCTTATAATTGCCCCAGGGCAGATAGCCTAGTATGAACCTATGCAATAGTGGTGCCTTGTAGGTCTGAACAGAAGATTGCACTAATCTCCAGTATTTTGTGGTAAAGAGACTATGGGACAACTACAATGCACTACCTGTCCATTTCAATACCCTCATCCTAGGATCGATATCTGTGGTGGCTGTTACCCAAGCTGGTTGGAGAAAGAAGTGACTATACAAAGAAATAATGCATCTAGCCATTATGGTGGGTAACATCTGTACACACAAGCTTCTGCTTATGGAGTCCACTGCTACCTACGAAAGTTAAAACTAAAGTGCCTACTGAATAACTTGTGATAAGAGCCCAATGAAATCATGGGAATTAGCACCAGAACCACAAGATACTAAAGACATGTCACCATGGGGTACCATCAGAACAGCATCTACGTTGGAAATCAAACCCTGATTCTTGTCCATGAAAAGCCTGACCTTGCAGTACAGACTGATTAACATGCAGTCTATAAATACTAGCCACTGAGCCATCTGCAGGAGACTTGCTGACATTCAAAGAATGCCCGAGGACAGAAGCAGGAATATCACAAACATCCTCCCCATAAACTGATATGAAGGAGTCTCAGCTAAGAGTATGTCATTCAGATTAGGAAAGAGCTAGTTTCCCTGTAGAAAAAAAATATGCCACTACTACTGGCATACAATCAACACGTATCCTGGGGCTGAAGTGAAATCTAATGTTAGTGTCCAGACTGGAACTGACTGGCTTCAGCTCTGAAGTGCAGAAAACTGACTTTTTATGGCCCTACATGCATAGATAAGCATCTTAGAAGTCTACATAGCACATGGATCTTTTGGTTAGACAGAATATCATCTGAACAGAGACAATGCCAACGTCAAGTTAGTTTTTGATATTTCACTTCAGTGTTCAATAGGCTTTATGGACAGAGCAGTAGAGAAAGCCTTTTCGTGGACTGCAGATGTGAAGGGCAGCCTGCTGTCCTGACTTGTGTACTGCAGGTAGGAAAGGCAGCCTGTTGCTCAGAGTCTATAAGCGTATGAGCATAAATTTTGACTGTGAACTCTGAGCAACTCTTATGTTGTCAGTAAACAAGATTACAGTTCTATTCAGTTAGTGTTAGTAGTAGCACAACCAGCTATCTGATGATGTTTTAATGCTATCAAAATGGTTTCCTTTTGCTAAAAGAACATTCGTCTATAAAACTGCATTGCTTAACTTTTAGAATGGGGTTTCATTTTCAAAAGCATATGGCTAGTTAATTACTAAAGGTAAGAAACCAAAACAGGTAAATTACAACTGTTGGCATTTGCCTTTTGAAGAAAGACTGCTGATGCACAGCTATGGTAAATCAATACTGCAACTGATTTTATAGATTGCACGGTAATTGTGACCTAATGCTAGATTGGCCTGGCTGGTGGTAACATTTTATTGAAAATTGGGAAAAGGGTACTAGCCCTGCAAATACATTAGCTCCCCCAGGAAATCATGGCAAGTGTGAATGCAATAGTTTCAGCCAAGACAGTGTCACATTTGAAAGCACTTGAAAGTACTGGGCTGGGAGTGAGGTATATGAAATCCTAAGAAGCAAGTGGTTACAGGTTTGCTTCCCAGAGGTGCAATCTAAACCATATTTGGGTTTGGCAAGCATTGTTCATAGTCCAAGGCAGTAAAGTTAACTTGATATTTTCTGGAGGCTAGGCACCTCATGTGTACTTTTGTAGGAACACTGGAGAACACTAGGCAAGCAATCATAGGGGCAATTATTGCTATGATGGCTTAATGGTTAACTACTGTAACTATAGTGTACAGGGTTCCTGAGTTTGAGCCTTGCGGAAGCCGTTTATTAGAATATTTACCCCAAGGTTCACTGCAATGGCTCTGCTGGACAGATGCGCAGGGAACTAATGGCTCTGCTGGACAGAGGCACAGGGAAATAATCTAAGGGGGTGGCGAAAGCCAACACATTCTGGCTAGGCTTATTAATGCCCTTGGGCAGATAGCCTAGTACATACCTTTGAACCTATAAGATGTCTAGCTATGTACTCCTTTGAGCACTTAAAGCAGACCATTTTTAAGCACTTAATAGTTGCTCACCTCACAACTTGGGCAGGGCTGCGAATAACCCCCAGTGCAAATTTGTGTGTACCCATCCAGTCAAAGGCTAGCCTTAAAGATAGCTGAAGTAGTACTTTGTTTGTCCTGTAGTGGTAACTTACTTCATAGACTGAGTTAGGAACCCCCCCCCCCATCCAGCAATTCTTATGTGCTGTAGATTTAGGTCCTTGGTGTGGATTTGAGTATTTGCAGAGCCACTGGTTTTGTAAAGAAATAGTTCAAATAGGACTGGGTCTTTCATGGCTCAAAAAGCATAACACAGGTCACCTAACAGCAACCTGTGGGCTACTGAGAATAGCAATGGATATGCTAAACTACCTGGGTAGTGTGATTTCAGAACTTTAATTTTCTTGGTTAGAAATATCTGGGGGCTTTCCAATTGAATGAAATGCTTGGATTTGTACATATGAAAGGGGCACTATATTCATATTCAGTGATGGGTCTGATAAGAGGAACAGTACAGTGGTAAGATAACTTATTCGGAACTTAAAGATATTCCCTTGGAAATCAGCCAGACTATTTAAGATTTCCTAAATATGGTGGAAACATGATCAAATGTGAGAGGGAGAGAAAGTTATCTATGCAAGTACCTTGGCCTCTTATGACTAGGTGTCTGAAGAGCACCATTTATAACATGAGGTGGAAGCAACTTTTCTGCCAACTACTACTACTATTATACTGCAACTACTACTACTATTATACTGCAACTACTACTACTATTATACTGCAACTACTACTACTATTATACTGCAACTACTACTACTATTATACTGCAACTACTACTACTATTATACTGCAACTACTACTACTATTATACTGCAACTACTACTACTATTATACTGCAACTACTACTACTATTATACTGCAACTACTACTACTATTATACTGCAACTACTACTACTATTATACTGCACTTTTCAAACTTAGTTTGTGACAGTTTTTGAAATACCTTATATGTACATATTCCAGCCATTGCTGGAGCTGTTTTGTATCAGTGGATGAGTGGACAACGGTGCCTAGTTGAAGTAATTTGCAATCTTGGTCAACCACATTTCGAGGATATTGGCTTTGATGTCAGCAAAATAAATATCAAATAAATGTCAAACAGGAGAAGACCTAGAAGTGATCCCTGTGGAGCTCCACTAATTCAGTTTCTACATTCAGAAAGGGAAAAGCAATTTTCACAACTTGGAATCTACTGGATATCCAATTTGAAATCCAGTGGACAATGTAGGGAATGACATTAAACTTGTCTAATTTTTCAATAATACCAGCATGAGGGCTAGTGCCAATAGTCTTGGCCAGGTCAAGATGAGCAGTGCGCATGGAATGACCAGTGTCCATAGGCCCTGTAACCTTTTCGAAGAAACTAATTAGGGCAGGACATATGACACGCATTTCACAAAGCCACAGCATTTGGGATCTAGATCATTTAGGTTGCATACGTCTCCATAAATGAGTTCTGACATATGTTTCATGGCATTGTGCAAGGCTGGTGAGGCGAATGGGTTTATAATAACCCAAGTCTATAGAAAGACCATCCTCGTGTAGGTGAGTCAGTGTCTATTTTCCAGGCAACAGGAACAAACCCTGTAGATAGGCTAAGGTTGAACAGTTTAAGCAGTGTCTCAAAGTCCATATTTGGCACAAATGAGAATGCAGCCTGGTATATTGTCCAGTCCCATAAAGCATTTTTAGCCTTGGACAGGGATTCTAGGACTTGTTCCAAAATGATTCCAGAGGAAAACTAAATTCTCAAGGACAGTGTGGGGGGGGGGCAACAATATTAATGGGTCTATATTAGATAATTAAACTTTCAAAACTTTGACTGTCATATGGTCGACACCATATGATCGAACTTTTTAAGGTTCGAAAAACTAATAAAAAAATAAGTATACCAACTCAGAGATCGCACTACAGTGCATAAAAAGGAAATTTTCCCATTCCGCACTGTGTGGAGATCTCCGTTAAAACATTCGAACTTTCAAAAATTTGATTATATGGTGTCGACCATATGACAGTCAAAGTTTTGAGAGTTTGATCATCTAATATAGACTCGTATTAAATATATCCTTGGTGAAAGAATCTGTGCTATGCATGAGTTCAGTGCATTGTTTGATATTATTCCTTAATTTTCTGACATAACTAAAGAAAGAATTGCAGTTTTCCTTGGAATCTGCAGCAGCCTCCTTAAGTTCATAGTCTGCTTCACACTTTCAAAAACGTTAAGGTCATTGCTGGCAATTTCTGTGTAGTCCTGAGGGAGACAGGGGAATTTTTTGCAACTTTTCACCATTTTACTTCTTATGTTGTACAGTTTATTACTACAAGAGTTCAACAAGAGAGGCTTGTTCTTGAATTTACTGTTAAGGTTTTGGTAGAAGTTGGAGGTAAAGGAGGCAGCCCTCTCAGTTGGGCTCATTTGCAAGGGAGTGCTGGGACTTTTGCAGAGGTCTTTTACAAACTGATGCAAGTTCACCTCGGAGAAGTCCTTAAAATGGTCTCATTTCATGGTGGGACAGTAATACCAGGCCAGATTAAATCAGGGTTGATCAAAGTCAAAATAAACTTTACTGCCATTTAGAACTACACAGGTCTATATTATAAGAATGAAAGTGCATATGTGCGACTACATAAAAGACAATGCATGAAACCTGAAAATAGCGAACGGCCACGTAAGCAAATTTTTCCGCTGCCTTTCTCTAAAAAAAAAATTTAACATCATAAACAGGTGGGGGGACTTTGTCCCCCACACCCTCCCAATGTGGGGGCTCTGCCCCCTACACCCCCTAAATATACCAACTCTGAGATCACGCTATAGGGAAGGAAAGGGCAACTTCGTGAAGTTGGCCAACCATCTCCTTGCCCTATGACATTCACTGAATCGTTTAAATGCGACTCGATGAATATGCGTCGCTGTTTCCGTATTCACTTAGAAGCATCACCCCCCCTAACTAAATAAAACAACTCCGAGAGCACACTACAGGGAAAGAAAGGGAAACTCTGTGAAGTTGGCCAACCATCTCCTTGCCCTATGACATTCATTGAATCGCTTAAATGCGATTCGATGAATGTGTCATTTCCGTATTCACCAAGAAGCATTTTCGTGCTTCTAATATAGACCCAGAACTATACACATGTATCTCAAATGAAATTTTATCAGCTCAATTCTTGAGATTAGAAAGGAAAGTGAAACATATACAAGCAGAGGAATAAACAAATACAATACTACTCCCAATATACACGAGAATGAGCAGACATTTACCAACACTCATACAAAAAGAATACCCTCCCAAGTTAAATTAACTATTCTATTTAAATGAATACAAAACATATTGCAAATTGAAATGTCAAATTATTTGTCTAATATTGCACTTGAGTGAGTTAAATAATACCGACTATGGATATAATAAATACTGAACTTACTTGGAATATATGCAGGTATATATTGCACAAATAAATAAAAATTTATTTGACTTGTGTGCCCGGACTCCTGGGGCTAGTGTTCAGAAGTCTAATCATTGTAAATTAGAAACGGTTACTGAATCTTGTAGTCCTGTAGTGGATGCTGAGATATCTCCTGCACAATGCCAGATACTCAAGCAGTCCATGCACAGGATGTGTGTTGTTCTGCATCATTTTGGTGGCATTATGGATGCTTTTTGCAGAATAAAGATGTTGCATCACTGGAAGACTGGGACCCGTTACCTTCTCTGGGGACCCTCACCACTCTGTAGCACCTTCCTTTCTGTAACTGTGTGGCTTCCAAACCACACTGGAAAGTTGCAAGTGAGGATGTTCTCTATTGCACCTCTATAGAAGGTGGAGAGAATCAGGAGGAAGCTTAGCTTTTTTTTTCAGCTCGTAAGTGGAGGCATTGGTGTGCTTTCCTGACCAGTTGGCTGGTGTTTCCCCGAACACAAGAGATTCCTCTGTGTATACCTAGGAATTTCATACTCTTAACCGTGTCCACACTCTCACCATTGGTTCTGAGCACTGGGTGGTCTGTTCTTTTCCTGAAGTCGATAATTTATTTGGTGTTCTTTACAATTCAGGTCAAGATTACTCCATTCACACCAACCCCTCTCTGTACACCCTTTCATTATCCTTTGTGATGAGCACCATGACTGTGGTGCCATCAACAAACCTGATACAACTGTACTTGTGCTTAGCATAGCAGTCATGGGTCAGGATGGTGAATAATAGTGGGATAAGAACACATCCCTGTGGAACCCCAGTGTTAATCGTGATGCACTTTGATGTATTCTGACTTGAACACACCTTCTGTGGTCTCAATCAGGAAGTCCAGGATCCAGTTACAGAGATGTTTATGGATTCCCAAATGTGCCAGGTTTATGGATTCCCAAATGTGCCAGTTTTTCTATCAGCTGCTTCAGTACTACAGTATTAAATGAGATGATATGCAAGGTGGGGGTACAGACGGGAGCTAAGTTAGTAAGGACAAGGTCAGAGGGATTACACATCCTGTAGTGGGATGCGGGGTTTACAACTTGCTCCAGTGCAATGGAAATAATGAAGTCTAGGAAATGCGGAGATGGACTATTTTAGAAGTGTAAGTGTGCCAGTCAACATTTGGGTAACTGAAGTCCTCTAGTAAGAAGGTATTTAGTTTGCTATGTAATGCCTCAATGGTGCTGAAGTAATTTCTGTGATTTCTGGGTGATGTTGATGGGGTTCTGTAGCTCACAATGAAGTTATAGTCAGATTAGTTAAGGGTGATTTGGATTTCCAAGTTAGGGCCATGTGTATTTGTTGTGAAGTAATGATGGTTATAACAGACACTCCTCAACAGCTACCCAAATGTCTGAAATCATAATAGGTGCTAAAACCTGCTAAAGAGGTATTAAGATCATTCCAGTGAAACCATGTCTTAGTAACTATGCAAATATGAATTTTTTGAGCAGCAGGAGTGCCTCAAGTTCTGGCATCTTTCAATTTAGACTCCTAGCATTGAGTAGTGCCCCTTGATGTTGTCCAAATTTGAGTGATTTTTCTATGTAGGAATGTCCAAGTAGGGGACTCTGCCTCAAAAAAGCACTATAGGGGAAACAAAGGCTTTAGCCGGTTAATGGTATTTCACCACGGTTACATAGTCTTCCGCTAATAAATGGCCAGTAGCGTGTAAACTGACCGTCCATCAGCACATACTCAAAGAACAAAATAGTTAAGCAAGCACAACATTGTCAGGTTAACTTAAGAAGCCATTCAAGCATCCCACCCCAGAAGATGCATGCTGTATGTAATAAGGCATATATGTCCATTTCACAGTCTTGATGGTGAGACAATTTCATGGAACTGACACAACTACTACTTTTTACAGCTGCCCATCCAAAAGTGATCACATTTCCAAGTTCTATCTTCCACTTATCCAATACTCTTTTGCTGCACTAAATTATCCAAGTATTCAGTATTTCTAAACCGCTATATATGGGCAGCTCAGAACTGAAAAAGTACACTGAACCTTTGGCTGAATGAAGTAGAGCTTCAAATGGATTTGTTGTAGATAAGCTCCCCCAAATATATAGATTTATATTCACACACACCATATTATATATAGTCTGTGTGTATACGTGTGTGTGTGTGTATATATATATATATATATATATATATATATATATATATATATATATATTACACACACACACCTACATATGCACATCTACACAGGATCATAAGAGAATTACAAGGTAACTAAGCCACAAGACAATTCTTCCTTTCTAGTAT
Organism: Protopterus annectens; assembly: GCF_019279795.1. Classification (NCBI taxonomy): domain Eukaryota; kingdom Metazoa; phylum Chordata; order Ceratodontiformes; family Protopteridae; genus Protopterus; species Protopterus annectens. The sequence continues at coordinate 30,104,308 of NC_056744.1, read as the reverse complement.
CCACCCATAGGCCTTGCCTCCCTTTTCAAAGGGCCCAGGAGAGTCATACTAGGGTGAATGTAATCCCCATCCAGTTGTACACCCACATTTTAAAAGGAGGCCATCCATCACACCATTAAACTTGCAGTGGAAGCTTGTTCTAGAGAAGGGAAGGGATAGGGGTTTTGTTCTGCATGACAAATCTATCCCCCCCCACCTTATTTATTTATTTGAGAAGATCTAGAGCTCTGTCCCACAAGGTTTTCTCTGGGATTTGTTTAATATCTGTTCCGTCTATCCTTCACTTTCCCATAGTGCTTTGGTTTGGCAGCAGATCCGGTCTGTGCATGGAATTCTCAGTCAGTGTCATTTTATGCAAATTTAAGTTAGACCTGAAGCTTCTGTGGTAAGGTTTAAATGCTAGCATTTAAAGTATAGGAGGTTTTGGACTACTGGAGCCATTATAACCCTATAAGCAAGGCACAGATCATCCCAAGAGTCTATATGTTACAGAGTATAGAAATAACACCTCCAAGTCTTTCTTGGTAGCCCAGATGTTTTATGCCTATGATCATTTTAGTTAATCAACCACTGGGGGTCTTTCCAATAGCTAGATAATGCATAGCAAGGTACATCTCACAGGAGTGAGCTGTTCACCATAATCTGCATATGCTTTTCATGTTTATTATTCAAGAAAAAGAAATTATGTCTTACCAGAACGTTCCATCTGTATTGTTGATCCTCGTTCAGTCATTACGTATGGGTATCGGTTCCGACCTCGGAACAGAGCCGGCCATTTTCCAAGCTCACATCAGCTTCAAACTCTCAAACTAAGCTCTTACCCACAATCCCCTTTTCTCTGTTAGAAACCACCGGTGGGGGAAGGAGGGAGGGTCGTAATGACTGAACGAGGATCAACAATACAGATGGAATATTATGGTAAGACATAACTTCTTTATCTGATATTGTTAATCCTCGTTCATTCCCTGTGTATGGGACAGAGTCCCTAGCTACCTCTATTCCTGGGAGGCTCTCATGGAAGGACATTCCTGAGCACCATAGAACCGAAAGATGCTCTTCCCCTGGAGGCCAAATCCAATTTGTAATGATTGATGAAGGTATGAGGCGTAGCCCAAGTTGCAGCTGCACAGATGTCATGTAAAGAAGCTCTGGCATGGAAGGCAGCAGAAGTTGCCACTGACTTTGTTGAATGAGCTTTCATGGTAGTAGGCAAAATGAAAGTCACACAGTCCTTCAACTATCTAGCTAATGTGACCTTAGCAACAGCAGATCCTAATCTAGGCCCAGAAAAATACAAAAATAACTGGTCTGATTTACAAAAGGACCTAGTCCTGTTTAAGTAAAAACGGATTTGCCTGTGGATATCTATTATGTAGGAAATACTCTCCTCTGTTTTAATGATTGGGAAAGAAAACTGGCAATTCAATGGTTTGATTAATGGACATTTCCGAGATTACTTTTGGCAAAAATGATGGATTAGTTCTCAGACACTATTCTCTATGAAAAATCAAGTATGGACTTTTGATACATAAAAGCTTGAAGCTCAGAAATATGTCTGGCAGAAGTAATGGTGACCAAAAACAAGGTTTTCCATGACAAATGCTTGAGGTCGCAAGAAGAGTTCGAAAGGTGGCGTTGTTGGAGCATGTAGAACTAATGATAAATCCCATGGTTGGATAGGTTCTGTAAAAGGTGGCTTCAGATGATTCACACCGTTTATGAAGGTCTTGCATAACTTGTGGTACATAAGAGAGGAATCTTGGACACCCTCATGAAAATTAGAAATTGCAGCCAAATGAACTTTAATAGCAGAGGCAGACAGACCCGATTGGAAAAGGTCAGCCAGATAGTCTAGTATTATCGACACTGGTGCTGAGAAGGGATCTAATTGTTTATCTTTCAGCCAACAGGTAAAGCTTTTCCACTTGCTCAGATAAGTAATTCTAGTGGAAGACTTATTGGATGCAATGAGAAATTCACGTACTGGTAAAGAAAGATCATTCTGCCTGGCAATCAAGGGAATTGGAGTAGCCAAGCCATGAGCTTCAGGCTGTTCAAGTTGGGATGAATCAGGTTCTGTGGATGTGAGATCAATGCCGGGATTGGATAGAGAATCCATGGTCGATCTAGTAGGCGAGGCCAAAGAAAGGCTAACCAAATCTGTCAAGGCCAATATGGTGCTATGAGGATCACCTTGCTCTTCAACCGATGGGCTTTCTTCGAAACTGGGGAATGAGGGGAAAGGGTGGGAATGCATAAAGAAGACTCGAGGGCCAATCGTGGACTAGAGCATCCCTGGGTGACTGTCCTGGAGGGGGAATCGGGGTGAAGTAGTTGCTGCACAAGGCCAGATGGCCAATCATGGACTAGAACATCCCTGGGTGACTGTCCCGGAGGGGGAATCAGGGCGAAGTAGTTGCTGCATTTGTAGATGGTCAGGGATGCAAAGATGTTGCAGCAAGGACTGTCCCAGCGGTGGAAGATCTCCGCCACTATCAAGGGATTCAGGGATCACTCGTGAGGTTGAAGAATGCATCTGTGGAGTCTGTCTGCTATCACGTTGGAACTCCCGGGAAAGTGCGTTGCTAGAAGAAAACGGTTGGTAGCCATCGCCCATTAACATATCCTCATGGCCTCTCAACAAAGGGGGTAAGATTTGGTTCCACCTTGCTTGATGTACCAGACCACCGCCAAGTTGTCCGACTGAATCAGAATTGTCCCAGACGGCAGCAGGGGATGGAATGCTTGCAACGTCAGAAGTACCGCCCTCAGCTCTAGAACATTTATATGCAGATGGGCCTCCAGTTTGGACCAAATGCCTTGGACTGTGTCCCTGACATAGCCCCCCCCGCACCCCATCAGGGAGGCGTCCGTGGGCACTGTGGCCTTAGGCTGTTGGGGGAGAAGGGGGCGAGACCACTGTGACAGATTGCGTGTCATCCACCAATTTAAATCCTGTTTGCAACTGTGGGTTACTCGAATCATGGCTAAAAGAGGATGCTGAAAGGGATACCATTGGGTGAGCAGTAGTCATTGTAGAAACCCTCATGTGAGACCTGGCCAGGGGGACAATGGTGATGGAGGCTGCCATGGAACCCAACAGCTGTAGAATAGAGTGAGTCGTGGATTTCTCCCTTGAAAGGATTGATCAGTTGTTGCTTTATCCTTAAAATTCTGTGCTCTGGAATAGCAGCTCTGCAGTTCTTTGTGTCCAAGATAACCCCTATGAATTCTGTCGACTGAGATGGGGTGAGATTGGATTTTTGCCAGTTTATGGTTATGCCTAGCCTGTGTGTGGCAAGGAGAGAGCATGCCAGGGCTTCTTCCAATAGATGTCTGGTGGGGGCAGAAATTAGCCAGTCGTCTAGGTATGGAAACACCTGGAATCCTTGAAGTCGCATGTGAGCTGTGACAACTGCCATGCACTTTGTGAACACACTGCAGGCTGTAGAGAGTCCGAAAGGCAGTACTCTGAATTGGTAATGACTGGCTCCCACACGGAAGTGCAGAAATCTTCTTGATGGCCTGTCCACTTTTATGTGGTAGTACGCATCTTGAAGATCTATCGAGCACATCCAATCATCTTTTTTCCAAAAGTGAGAGGACAGACTGTATTATGACCATCCAGAATTTTTGTACCCTCACAAACTTGTTCAATACACTGAGATCCAAAATTGGTCTCCAGTCCCCAGTTTTCTTTGGCACCAAAAATAATCTTGAGTAGAATCCGGATCCTATCTGGTCTGGAGGGACTATTTGGATGACTCTCTTAGCAGCTTTTCTATCTCTAGTGCTGCTACTTCCCTTTGACTGGGTGGAACATCGGAAAGGTTTTTTGAAGGGACAGGACAAAGATCGAAGGGGATATGATAACCTCTGGTTATAATCCTTTGTACCAAAGAATCGGTGGTGATGGTTAGCCAGACAGAAGGGTACAAAGAGAAACATCCCACAACTACCTCCAGAGGAAAGGAGTTAGGCCGCTCTTCAGGAGCGCTGGTAGGATTGGTCAGGGAAAGAATCCATGGAACCCTGGTTACGCGGTCCCCCTCTGCCCCGAAAGGAGCATCATCTCTGTGAGTTTCCCCCTCTGCCTCTAGGGTAGAACTCTGCCTGTGTGTCACAAAGCATCCTGAGATTTCTTGAACCACATCTTCCCACTCTTTTGTTTTTGGGAGAAAGTACATTGAGGAGAATAACAGACACCTATGGCAGAAAGGGTCTTACAGTCCTGTTCACATCTGGCCAGTGTGCTTTTAACTTTGGGTCCAAACAACGAGGAGGCCTCAATGGGAGCATTAAGAAAGGAAGCCTTAAAGGGTTCCGTGAAATTGCACAAGCGCATCCAAGCGTGTCTCAAGACCGCCGCTGAACCCGCTGCTCTAGCTGCTCCTTCTGATGCGCGAGATCAGTCGCATAGAGGATTTAGATATTGACTCGATGGTGGCCAGCTGAGAGGCCACTTTGTCACGGACCTCAGACACGGCACCAGCCAAGGTTTCAGAGAGCTCAGAAATCAGATCCCGTTGAAGCCTGGTAAACTGTGCCATAAAATTCAGGGACATGATAGTAAAGGTCACTGATGTAAAGGTGCGCTTCCCTATCCTGTCCAGGGCCCGGGACTCTGTTAGGCAGATGGATAGTCTGGCTTTCTTCTTCTGCCAGATACTTTTTTGTTGCGGCCGCCACCACCAAAGCATCCACAGGAAGACCTCTTGACCAAAGGGGATCCGTGGCAGGAGGGGACAAAATCTTATCTGGCTCCGGGGAATAGCTTTGATGGTGTCAGGAGCCTTCCAAGCACGCTGCATGATAAGCCGGACAAGTTAATCGGCAGGTGGAGTAACCCAGGAGGTAGGGGGCTGGACTGCAGGAACAAAGACTCCTCAGAGGTCGGATTAGAGGACTGCCAGTCACCTCTCTTTCAGGATTTCAAGGATACCACCAAAGGATACCTCAGAGGGTGACCGAGGGGATCCTTCCCCCTCATCAAAATCTGTGTCTTCAGTGAGGGACTCCTCTGTAGAGTCCATGTGCTTCCTCTTACATGAACTTTTCCGGTGGACTTCCTCAGTGGGAGAAGTTGGGGAAGACGGCGGAAAAGGGGTTTACTGTGGGAATATGTCCTGAGGCCCTTGCACCCGGTGTCCACTCGGTGCAACTTGTGAAATCAGTGTGCCAGAGGAGGGCAGAGGGATAGACAGTCCAGTATCGCCAGCAGCAGCAAAAGCCTTCTCCATCAGTTGGAAGGCTGGTCCACCTGAAGAGGAGTGACTGTCTAGGACAGGGGTCACCCCTCCCCTAAGTGGCTCAGCCTGCCGACCCGTAGTCCCTGGATGGCTGTGGAGCAGCAAACTATGCGCGTCACAACTGACATCCTGGGTCATAGCAAAACTTTCCTGCCATAAAGGCAACTGCGGTTCCTTAGTGAGATCCATAAAGGGAACCATAGAAGGGGAAGATTGTGCTATATCCATGGACTTCAAAGGCAATGAAGGAGGAGAATAAAAAGGGGTCTTTGGAGATGGGTGATCACCTCCCAAGGAAGGATAGTTCCTGGGGGGTGGGATACCTCTGGCCAAGTGCACCTGATCCACAAGACGCAACACATCGTGTTCAGAAAGGCTTCTAATGGACCTCACAGAGACTGAGGGAGAAACAGGTCTGTCCACAGAAGAGGCAAATTCGGTGCCCATCTCACCTGTCCACACAGAGAACAATGGTGCAGAGAGAGACTGGACTACAGGTGTCTGCACCGAAGTAGTCATCAGTGCCGAGGTCATGGTCTACACCAACACAGGGATCGGTGCCGAAGTGGTTGTCTGTGCCAAAGCTGGAACTGACAAAACTGTAGTCAACCATAAAGGCGTTGGTTCCGAGTAAGTTGTCGGAGCCGACGTGATCAAGGTCTGCGCCGACTGAAGTGTCGGTGCCGATACGGTAAGTCTGAACTGAGGAGCCCCTTGGTTCCGATATAGGGAAGGCTGCAAGTGAAGATGGAGCAGAGATCACTAAAGGTGCCGAAGGTCTAGGCACTGAAAGCACTGGGGCTGACTGAGTGAGTCGAAACTTTAGCCTTTTTGGGTTTTGGTTGGCAGGAGTCCACAGCCGGGGACAAAGGCAAAGATTTAGCCTTGGTAGAAACATCCAAGATTTTCTTATGGGCCCTAGGAGCCTCTGAATAGGGAGAGTTAAGAAGTCCCTTCAGCAAAAGCTTGTTTTTCCTTTCCAACAAAGTCCTATTTGACAAGTTTTCACAAATAGTACAGGACGGGGCAATAGATAAGTGGGACGCCCCCAAACAATAAACACACAAAGAGGATGCATCAGAAGTAGGTGGTTTGTGTCCACAATCAGAACACCGTTTAAACCCCGAACTACCTTTCTCATCTGCCATTATAGCAAGTTAGATAGCAGAAAAAGGTACCAGCAATGGTACAAAATACCCGAAGGTATGAGAAAAAGGGAAAGATTACCAAGGATGGTAAGGGGAGAATACCTTGTGGTAAAAAGGTAAAGAAAGAGAAGAAAAACCTGAAGAAAATATGGTCGCTAGATGCGATAGGGTAAGAGACAATGAAATAGAAACTTGACAGAAAAGTAATATAAATGACTAATAAACAACAAATAACTGTACTTAGCTCAAGAGAAGCAGCTTGACACGACAGAATAGCAACGCGGCAAATTAAATCTGAGGTAACAGGGAGAGGGGGATTGTGGGTAAGAGTTTAGCTTGAGAGTTTGAAGCTGACGCAGCTTGGAAAATGGCCAGCTCGGTTCCGAGGTCGGAACAGATACCCATACGTAAGGAATGAACGAGGATTAACAATATCAGATCCCCCTTTCTAAAGGTGCATGACTGGACAACTCCTTAAAAATACAAGAATTCTGCATAAACACACATCTAAGTGAAATCATAACAGTTGTATTAGACTTAAAAGTTTGTCAACCAGCTTGTGGCACAGAGGCAGACAAGTTCAATCATACTGGTAATTTGCATTCAGGAGCAAACATGGAACACTAGTAAAACAGTCCAGAAAGGGAAAAAAAAAAAAAAAAAGATAAGCAGCTGTTGGGTGCCCCCCCCCCCCCCCCCAAGATGGCTTAGTGGCTTCTTCTCTTCTTTTAAGATCTTGGAGGGGGGTGATGAGCCCTTAATCCAGGGCAGTACCTAAGGAGTCTCAATCCTCACCACCGTCTCCGGTAAGGGGTGTCACTAAAAGCAGGGATAGAAATACACAATTTCCACCGACAGTCTCCACACTAACCACTGCAGAGCACTGTGTCCTAGTTCTAGGTATCTGACATACACACTCAAATGTCTGATAGCCACACATACACACTGTTGGAAAAGACTGACACAGATTTAACTATTGTGTTCCTTTGCCCAAATTACAAGGTAAAAGCTGCCACCAGTCAGATACCACAACACCCTTCAAAAGGGATGTTCAATTATATTGGGTAAAATAGATAATGATACAAATGGTATCATGTAAATCCAACCAGTAAGGTGGCTCAGAGTGGTCCTGGTGTTATCACAATAGGCACAAACACTTTAAAGTTATTAAAATATTTACTAAATAACCAGCCACAATGAGAGGTAGTAAAATATTTAATAAATAAAAGGATTCAAAACATGTAAATACTGAATAACCGATTCCAATAAACAATGGGTCCCACACAGAGGAAATATGAAAATACTGTAGGACAGATCTCACATTGATTTCAGAAAACCTCTAACTCGCTGTAGTTCCCATGACTATCTGAAGATTGACTGTACTTATCCGATCTAAATAACTCAGCAAGACAAGATGAGGAATTATGTCACAATGAAGCAGTAGTAGGTCTAGTTGTTTCCAGACTAGTTGTTCCAGTCACCGAGGACAGACAAAAAGCCTGAACAGCTATGGAAAACAACTGAACAACCAAACTACTGCACTATTACACAATTACTTTAACTGAAACAGAATCTGCTTTTATAGCACATTTTTTTTTTTAAAGTAACAGGAAGCTGTTATGAAAATTCTAGTCTCTCATCAGACAATGAAAAGTAAACACCTGCTGTCAAGATTCTGTTCTCGGCTATGGCACACAATGACATTACATCTAGGTCAGCTGACTCTGGCATAACATACATTCAGAATTCTCTTTAAAAAAGCCATGTACATTTGGTCAGCCAAAAGAATACATATGATTCAAACATCTTGCATAAACCAGAGTGATAATCAAAACACAAAACCTATTTACAAAATTATAGCTAGTCATGCTGGCATATATAACACAAGGTAATTTACAATTATTTACAAAACTTCAGCCAGTCATGCTAGCCCAGATAACCATATCTAATACCCTCACCACAGGAATAGTGTATCTCACAGCATCCAAGTGCTTCGCATTATGCGGAACACTCCGCATTTAATGAAGAGCGAAGCCACTGTTCCGCATTGAACAGCTGTGGCTCCGCTACAAGGCTTTTGATTGGTTTGTGTACCGCAATTACTGCCAATCGGCATTGCGGTATACAAACCAATGCATAGCTCTACTACCCTTCTGTGTTGGCTATGCTCTGCAGTTTTTGACTGGCTCGTAGACCGCATTTACAGCCAATCGCGAACTCGGTCTACGAGCCAATCAAGTAGGGAATCTGAGGAGGACGGGAGCCAATGAGAGTTCCCAAATAGAGACCAATCTTGTTCCTGGAAGCCTTTTCGCACCATAATAATGGCTTGAAAAAGGCTTCCAGGAATCAGGGGAATTTTACTTGGGCGATCATTGGATTCGTTGGTGACTGTGCACAAGGAAGGAAGGAGCGGGCTGGTGCCAGTTGCAGTCTCCAGATCGAAGACATCAGGGCCGGGGAGAAGAAAGAAGATGGACGGGAGTAGTCGGTGGAAGTTAGCCTGCCAGGAGAGGAGAGGTCACTCGGTGAGTCCGTTTGCGGTGAGTAGAGCATTTTCACTTTAAAGTCCTGGTTGTGGCCCAAAGGAGGGGTAGAGATTTGGTTGTGCAATGTGCGCGTCTGTTTCCTTATATAAAACAGTATTTTTTTTTTTAGCGTGCTCACTTTGGTGTAATAGTGAAGGACATAAAACATTACAGACTTTTTTTATAGTAGCCATTCTGTCAATGTAGCTTGTACAAACAATATTTTCCCTACTTTTGTCCAGTTTTCATTTACTTCTATTCCCTCTGTTTGCTCCCACGTTACAAGGACTCAAGTTTGTAGTGTCTCTTGCAATGGGTATAGCCCCGGCAAAGTCTGCATTGTGCTATTTGGGTAAGAGATGTGCTTTCCCCCCTACAGGGATGGAACCAACTTCTACCCACACTGAATGTTTGGTACTACAGAGGTTGTTAATGTTTTGGACTGTGTCCGGTAGAATTGCAGTAGCAATCTTGCTTCTTACCCGTCCCTCTCATACAGCTTGCTATAGCTTTTACGGAAGAGTTGTAGAAATTTTGTTTACCGGTCATGATTATTGTGAAGCTATGTATGTTCTTTTCTTTGTTTTTTAACTGCTGGAGGTGTGGGTTGTTTTGTGTCCTGCAGTCCTTTTCCCATGTGATGCTGAAACAGCAGAGATGACGAAGTGCTTGGATAAATACAAAACAATAGTAGCATGTGTATCTTTAAAGGTGATGATCGCCAAATATGAGAAAGTGCAGTTATTAACCCCTTGCACTCTGATAAAGTGACATTTGTTTGTGAAGCTAATAAGAGGTTGCAAAGCCGATCGTACTGCCGTACAAGAAACATTATGCAAGCAGCAGTAACAGAATTTTAGTGCTTAGGCTTGTTTGATTGCTAAACCTTGACGGTTTTCTACTGACGTAGGCTGGTTGAGGCTTTCCTGTTTTTGAAGTCCTGGGTGGCACTTTTTTCACAGTGCTGTTAACAAGTGTGGCCAGTAAGCAGCAGTGGTTGTACGCCACTTAATTTTTGATGGGCAGCATCATGTCTGGGCACCCACTACTTCTAAAACAATCTGCAAAGTACATGTGTGCAACAAACTAGAAAGAAAAAAGAAGGCTAGTATGTTTTCTCTAATGTACGCTTGTTATACTGATTCATAGGTTCATAGGTGTGTATTAGGCAAATGGCCCTGAAGCCTTTACAAGCCTAGCTCATAGGATTACCCTGGTATCATGCCACCTGACCTTAGTTCCAAGTGCCTCTGTAGAGCCACTGGAATAATCTCCGGGGTGAATTTTCTATTTCTCATTTATTCATCAAGATTTCTCTTGAAGAGGACCAGTGAGGTGCTTTGACATGTAAGGGAAGTCTATCCCAGTAGGATATTTTTACCCACCTTTAAACTGCTTTGCGGATTAGTAATCATCGGCAGTTTTTTTTTAGCAATGGTAAATTACCATTAAGAATAAATACCTGTGTCAAAAATGTTAGCTGTACAGTGGACTGCATCTATTTCAGGACAAAATCAAAATGTTAATATTAGAATGCAATTCTTATAATGTAAACCTTTATAAACGGTATCCCTTGGGATCTTTATTTTTGCTTTGTTTGTTTTAGCTAGAAAAAGAAGCGGCATTACTAACTTCAGAATGTTTTGGATAAGGAAAGGAAAAGTATTCTGGTTTCCAAATTACACTGCCAGTCTACTGTTTTGTTATGTGATTTATCTGGAATAGGTTTTGCTTGAAACTATTACTGACTAGGCGAGGTTAGTAATTACAGAGTATGCAAAGACAGGTCTGCTGCTTGTCCCTAATGTCTATTTTATATCTTTTTTTTTTGGGGGGGGGGGGAGAAACTGTATGCCATGACAGGTCCTTGTTCTAGCAACTTTCTAAGTTTATTAAGAGCAGTGTTTGTATGTTTTTGCTGCTTGTCACCCTCGTACGTCTCTGAAACTAATTGCCTGTATGCAAAGACAGGTCCTGTTCTAGCAATTTTCTAGGTTTATTAAGAACAGTTTTTCAAGTGTTTGTATGTTTTTGCTGCTTGTCACCATAGGTCTCAACCTCTTAAGTAGCCAATGTGGAACAGACCCTAACAATGTGTGACAAACATTCTAGGTTTATAAGAGTATTTCTAAGGTTAAGAGCAATATTTAGTCTCTGTGCTGCTTGTCCCTCTTGTGTTGGGTTTTGTCTAGCTTTCTTGCACTAAGTTGAGAAGTATGTCAGGATGGATGTCAAAAGTGAGTTTTAGTAATGAGATGCTGTAACATATCCAGTTTTGTTTTCAGTAGAACTTTGTGTAACTTGATCTTGAATTCTTTGTCTTAAATGGCACATTATTGTAAAATTACAGAGGGCCCTGGTTTTAAGTACCTTTTTAGGCTGTAGGACAGGGGTAGAACACATCTAAAATGGTGAATGTAAAATGTAAGTAGTATTTGCAAGTAGTATTGTCATGATGTGTGTAAGTGCCTTTGTTAAGCTGGATGTGTTCCTTGACATGGATTTTGAGATATAATCAAAGATGCTTTGAGTATTAAATATCATGAAAATCATTCTTCCCTTCTGCAACACTAGTTAGGTGGGCAAGTGAGCACCAGAGGATTGAAAGTGTCATTGAAGCAAGGAAGTGAAGCATGCAGGCCTTTGTAGTAAACAAAAGGAGCAGAGATGAGCAAGAGAAGAGGGTGCAAAGTCAGGAAACTTCCAGTGATATGGGTAGGTTATGGGCCTATTGTCCTATATCTTTGATATTGAGGACATCTTCTAATTTTCCTTTCTTCACTGCAGCCCCATTTGTTTCATTGTTTTAACACCACTGTGTTTTGCAAACCTGCTAGGTATAGATTACCCAGACTACAGTGAGGACAGGGATGTAGATACAGCTCACACCCCAAAGAAGAGAAGATACACAATTTTTCAGCCAAGTTGGGCAAGTGCCTTTGACTGGCTTTCTACGAGTAGGCGCGGAGTGAAATTTGCCTTCTGCAAGACTTGTAACAGATTTCACAATCCATCATGGGGGACGACATGACCTGCAACGACATGCTAACAGTGAGAAACACAGGCAGAATTGCAAACATGCAGCTGGAAGATCTATGGTGGATTTCTTTGGACCACAGAATTTAGCAAGTACAAAGGTGGTTGAGGCAGAGGTTGGTTGTGTCTCTCCTTGCTAAACACAACTTATCATTTGCAGCAGGAGAACACATCCCGAAATTTATGAAGTGTGGAGAGGATCAAGATTTTCTCCGTAAAATAACATGTGGAGCGACAAAGGCAGCATGCATTGCACGGGATGTGCTGGAGCCTCATTACCAGAATGATGCTGCAGCAGCCTGCCAGAAATCACCATTTTGTGTGTATATGGACCAAAGCACAGACATGGGAGATGACAAACTATTAGTCATCCTTGTTGGTTACCTTGATGAAAAGGCAAGCAAAAATGTGACAAGGTTCCTTGATATGCCAGAATGTGTGTCCGGAACTGGACAAGCAATGTTTGATTCTTTAAATGTCCAGCCTGACAAATTTTAATATTCCAGTTTCCAACATTGTGGGCTTTTCTTCAGACAATGCTGCCTCAATGATTGGAAAACACAATTCTGTGTTGTCTCATTTAAAGGAGGCGACGCCCACAATTGTAAACATGGGGTGTCTCTGCCACTTGGCAGATCTCTGTAGTAAGGCTGCTGTAAAAGCACTACATTCACCAGTTGACGAACTTGTATCATATCTGTACTGCCATTTCAGTTCCAGTGCACAAAGACAACAAAAACTGCAGGAATTTGCTTTGTTCACAGATACTGACCCCCTCAAGATCATTAGACATGCACCTACTAGATGGCTCAGTCTTGGTAAGGTTATTAACAGAACCCTGGACATGTGGCCAGCTCAAAATTCATATTTTCTGTCTGCAGAGCCAAGGTCTGCTAAGATTAACTTAATTTCTAAAAACTTGCAGAGTCATGAAGTGCATATGATTTTTATGTTCCTTAAGTATGCACTGGAACCCTTACTGGAGTTCAACATACAGCTTCAGAGTAGAGAAAGTCAGCTACTGACACTGCATGCCACTGTGCATAAACTCCTGCAGCAGTATGCTGGCAGACTCCCTCAGACCTGCATCTGCTGTCAGACTAATCACAGTGATGTGTCAGTGTTGACTGACAGTAGCTGTGTTCTACCAAATGGTGAACTTTGTATTGGCTATGAAGTCAAGTAGTACATGAACAGCCATGAAGAAGATATTGCCGGCACAGTCATTGAATTTAACTTTTATTAAAAAGTTGCAGCTTTTTATGCTGCAGTGCTGCAGAAAATGCTAAAAAATTTTCCCATGCAGGATCACTTACTGAAAGATGCTGCATTACTTATTAATCCAGCCAAAAAATTGGACATTTCTTCAGGACTTGTCAGAGATGTTGGCTTCCGTCTGGGTGTATGTGTGAATGATGTTGACCCTGAACAATTAATAGAAAAGTTTACCCAATATCAGATAGAGGGGCACAGGGAATCTGACAGGCCCAGTAGACGGGCCCCACTCATGTGCATCAAAGTACTGGGCACACCTTCTGAGGGACCTTTGCACTGAAGGGAAACTGCCACTCTTTAAGCAGCTGATGATGAGTCTACTTTGCTTACCACACTCAAATGCACAAGCAGAAAGAGCATTTAGTATGGTGCGGAAAGTGAAAACTGAACTGCGTCAGTCTCTGAATGTAAAAACATTGAACTCTTTGTTGGCAGTTAAAATGAGTGAAGAACTGGATGTCTGTGATATTAAGCTGCCAAAACATGTTTTAGAGGCAGCCAAGAAAGCCACAGCAGCATACAATAAGTCTACGTCAGATGTATGATAGGATGTTTAACTTGGTCTAAACTGTGTGTGAATTGCAATATATCTGTTTACAAAAAATAAAAATCACATTTACTACATTTTCTGAGTGCTGTTTAATTTACTTATGATGTGGTTATGGTATTGCAGATTATTTAACAAAGGTTTTTGGATCTGAGAAGTGTTGTTGAATGTTACGGTTCTACCATGCTCCATGGCGCATTTTCGCACAGCGAGAAAATAGGGTGTTCCACATTTTGACCATTTGTCACACATTGTTAGGGTCTGTGTTCCACATTGGCCACTTAAGAGGTTGAGACCTATGGTGTATCATCAGTACATGGAATGCTTGTGATAGATCGCACCTCATATCACACGTCCAAACCCAGAAAAAACACCCTCTGAGATGGCCCTCTCTAACACATACTTCATTGATACAATAAAAACACTTACTAACACCTTCCCATCTATTACAGCTGACCCACCAGGAACTTCAACTATGCACCCCCCTTCAAATCCTCTACCTCCTTTCACACCAACACCCATAGCCACCTCCACTATCAAACTCTTCACAAACTCAAACCCTGTACCAACGCCCCTGATAACTTACCCACAGAATACTTACAACTCTCAGCCTCTTCTATTGCACATCCTATCAGCATCCTCATCAACAGGTCCATTCAAGAATCCTGTATACCAGATATCTGGAAAAAAGCATTTATCTTTCCACTTCTCAAAAGTGGCAACAACTTTGAAATCTCAAATTTCCATCCCATTGCCATTCTCTCCCCAAACTCCAAAATATTAGAGAAATGTATTCACACTCAGCTCTTCAGTCACCTGATGCACCAAATCCTCTCCCAAACTCAACATGGCTTTAGGCCCGGACATAGTACTAACACCGTCATTTCCTTCCTCAACACAGTAAACAGAGCTCCAGATGGTGGTTCCTTAGTCTCAGCAATCTTCCTAGACCTATCAAAAGCATTCAACACTACAGCCCACTCCCTCCTGCTTACTAAAATCTCTAATCTCAGGCTATCTCCCCCTACCTTACCAATGCTTTACTAAATATTTCAGTAATAGGCAGCAATCTACTAAATGGCAACATTCTTTCTCCTCTTTCATAATTACAAATACAGGAGTCCCCCAAGGTTCACTACTGGAACCCCTCTTATTCAGCATATTTGCAAATAACTTTCAATTCTCTCTCACCCACAGTATTGTCATCCAATATGCAGATGACTCTGCTATCATCTGGTCTGCTAAATCTGCCCCTGCATTACAGCATCTCACCCAAGAAGCATTTACTTCCACCAAAACCTGGATATCCCAGAACCATCTTGCTCTCAACCCTAATAAAGCAGAACTTCTAATATTTACCCCCGCCCCCCGCACAAAACTCAGCTGTGTTGACAAGTCATTATTTTCCATTTGCTCCCAAAATAACACCATCATTGAAGTTGTCCCCAACACCAAATTACTAGGAGTCATCACTGATGACTAACTTTTGACCTTCACATCTACAGTAAAACAAAAAAACAAAAAATCAAAAACTAGGTGCCCTGAATAGGCAACAACTATTTTCTTAATCTTAATGCAAAAAAGGGTCAGGCCTCATCCTTCCTGCTTCCAACACTTCTATATGGCACTCCCATCCTCACCAATCTACAGTCTTCCTTGAGAACAAAACTAGACTTTTGCTACAACAAATTCACCAAATTTGCTACAAACGCAAAATTTTCTACCCATCACTGCTCCTCTCTACATCAGCTAAATTGGCTAGAATCCCCGTACTCACATTGTTACAATTAACTACAGCCCATAAACTCATCTACCACTCAGAAACCTGCCCTTCCCTCTCCACCATACTGACCACATACCATACTAACCAACACATTAGGTCAGAAAAAGTACAGTTGTGTACACTCACCATAGATGTAGATGTTCAAGTGTATTCACTGTTGCAGTCATAACATTTAAGTAGGTAGCCCTCAGCCGGCTTGAATACCAGAGTCTTGGATTTCTGCATCAGATGTGGTCTCTCCTTCCATGACGTCAGGTCATCAGTGGTATAAAATATGCAGCCGCCATTACGTCAGTTTTTCTTGCCCAGATGTCACATGCCCCCACAATGGGAAATTATATGTTATGGTACCCCTCCAACAAAAAGCAAATACACCAGAAAGCTTAGCTACACCAAACAGGAAGGAAAGGTAGAGCCAAGAGAAGTCAGGGGGCTGGAGGGAGGGTAATCACGACTGCAACAGTGAATACACTCAAACATCTACATTTATGTTGTGTTTCACTGATGCAGTCATCACATTTGGGTTGATTCCCAAAGCTAAGTGAGGGAGGAGGAAGTTAGAGAGCATTAGGGCAAGCTATTAAGCCCTGCAAGACTGCAATGGCAAAACCAACTCTGGATTTAGAAAAAATAGGCATGTGGTAATGCTTGGTGAAGGTATGTACAGAGCTCCAGGTAGCAGCTTCTAGGATGTCCTTGGTAGGGATACCGCTGAGAAAGGCTGTAGAGGTAGATGTAGCCCTGGTGAAATGTGATCTTATCCCCTGTGGGGTAGGTTTTCCATGGTCCTTATAGAAGAAATGAATGCAATGGGCTATCCACTTAAGAGATGGTTTGCTTTGAAATGGCCTTCCTTGCCTCCAGAATGACATCTAGCACCTGCTTACTGAGGGATGCTATTGGAGAGCTCAAGGAATTAACCAGGCTGCAAGGTTCAGGGTTTGAAGCGGAGGGTGCAGAATCTGGCCCGCCTGCTGGGACAGCAGGGAAGGGGTCTGTGGCAGGTGCCATTGTTCCAGCAGTGTCATACTGCGCAAGAGGGGGTACCAGTGCTGGCATGGCCAGTCTAGTGCAATCAGTATTGTCCTTGGTTTGTCGTGTTTGATCTTTAGCAGAACCTTCGAGAGGAGAAGCAGAGGGGGAAAGGCATAAACTGAGAGGCTTTCCCAGGTAAAGGTTAGGGCATCCAATTTCCAAGCGTGAGTGTGGGAAGTACTTGTGCAGAATTTGTCCAATTGGTAGTTTTGAGGGGAGGCAAACAGGTCTCTTTCTGGTGTCCCCCATTTGTTCAAGAGGTTGAATATTTTTGGTTCCAATTTCCATTCGTTTGGGTCCATGAGGTTTCTGCTTAGGTAGTCTGCCAGTGAATTTAGCTTGCCTGGCAGGAACTGAGCTTGTAGGTGCACTTGGTAGCTCAAGGCAGTGTTCCACACAGCCATAGCTAGTCTGCAGAGAGAGTATGAGTGGGTTCCCCCCAGCTTGTTTATGTACCACATAACTGTGGTGTTGCCTGTCTTTACCAATAATTGTCCTGGAAGAATTTGGTCCTTGAAGGCTGTCAGGGAATTCTGTACAGCTAACATTTCTTTTTGGTTGATATGCAGGTGCATCTGTCTTGGGTTCTACTTGACCTGAATGCACTGCCCTGCCAAGTGAGCCACCCCCCCCCCCCCCGTGCAGAGTCTGATACATCTGTTGTTAGGGTTTGGGCGGCAAGGGGTAGAGTGAAAGGGAACCCTTTGTTGTGGTAGCAGGCCTCTGCCCACCAAAGGAACTCTGTCTTTATACAAGCAATGATAGGCATCATTGATTCAAGGTCCTGAGAATGCTGACACCATAGGCTTTTTAGATAACATTGCAGTTTCCTCATATGCAGTTTTGCATATGGAATTAGTAGAATGCAAGAGGCCATGAGCCCCAGGGCTTGCAGAATTTTCCTTGCAGATAGCTAGGTCTTTGTGGCCAGTAGTTTGAAGTAGGTCGTTAAATAAACTTGTTTCTCTGGAGTGAGGAAAGCCATCTGGGAAGTTGTATTCAGGCTTGCTCCCAGGAATGCAATTTGTTGGCAGGGTACTAGGTGAGATTTCTTTTCGTTTAGGGTGTACCCCAGTGAGTTTAGAAGTTTCTTTACGAATGCCAGATGTTTTAATAGCAATTCCCAGTCTTTCTACCTGAATCAGACAATCGTCTAAGTAAGGGTATATTTGACTATTTCTCTGCCTGCAAAATGCAATGGCTGAAGCTAGACACTTGGTGAATACCCTGGGCACAGTAGATAAGCCAAAGGGAAGTGCAGAGAACTGAAAGTGCCTGGAGCCTGCCATGAAGTGTAGGTATTTCCTGCATGATTCCCTTATTGGAATGTGCAGGTAAGCTTCCTTTAAGTCTAAAGTTGCCAACCAGCATCTCTGCCTATCACAGAAAGCAGCTGTTGAAGTGTTAGCATCTTGAATTTTGGGATTACCAAAAAAGTGTTTAGAATAGAGAGGTCCAGGATAGGATGCCAGGAGCTGTCTTTTCTGGGTACCAGGAAAAGTCTTGAATAAAAACCTTGTCCCCTTTCTTCTGCTGGGACAGGTTGAATAGCCTTGATACTTAGAGAACCTGCTGTTGAGCCTCTGCCCACTGATTTGGGGGTAGGCCTAGTCAACCGTTTGGGGTTGGTAGGGTGTAGAAGTGGAATCTGTAACCTTGGGAAACTATATTCAAAACCCATTGGTCCTGGGTAATGAGTTCCCAGTTTTTTGCATGCAGGACGAGCTTTACTCCTAAGGGAGCAGGTAGTTGAGCAGGGCTTGGAAGGTTTAAGGTTAAGTCATTGTGCCATTTTTCCATACGGGGGGGGGGTGTCTTACTAATCCCTGCTTTGGAAGTGGGAGCTCCCCACTGCTTACGCCTGTGCGTTGCCTGAAACTGTAACCTAGGTGGTCTGCAGTTCCTGGATTTGGACTGAAGGCCTAGAAGAGGCTGGAAAGGACCAATTCTTTGAAGGCCAATGCTGACTGAATCTGGGAGGATGTACTTGCAGGGAATCTTTAACAGTTTGCATAGATTTAGCTTTTTCCTCCATCTTTTTGAGGACTTATTCAGTTTTGCTGCCAAACAGGCGGTCTTGGTTTAAGGCAGCAACCAGTAATTTAGCAACATGATCTGGCAAGTTTTGCTCCTTAAGCCAAGCATGCCTTCTAAGTACAGACACAGTGACAGCAGCTCTGCAAAATGCTTCTAAAGAGTCAAAACCACATTGCAAAGTATGTTTACCAACTTGTTCCGCAGAATGCATTAAATCCTGTAATTCTTTGTGTTCTGCACAGTCAGGAATCAACATTATTTTCTGTTTAAGCAGTCCCATAATATGCTGCTGGTACTTCAACATATGAAACTGGCAATTTAAAGCCCTAATGGCCAAAGTAGCAGAAGTATATACCTTCTTACCCAATCTGTCCAAGGCTCTAGAATCTCTATCAGAAGGGGTAGGGTTTTTGGCAGCAGTAGCCAGATGCGATGTTTGCTCTGAGAGTGTTGATGGAGAAGTACAGAAAAGGTCAGAAGGAGTTGCATTGTGTCTTTGTGGATTTAGAGAAAGCAGAGGAGTTGTGGTATTGTATGAGGAAGTCGGGAGTGTCAGAGAAGTATGTAAGAGTGGTACAGGATATGTACGAGGCTAGTGTGACAGCGGTGAGGTCTGCGGTGGGAGTGACGGATGCATTTAAGGTGGAGGTGGGATTACATCAAGGATCAGCTCTGAGCCCTTTCTTATTTGCAATGGTGATGGACAGGTTGACAAACGAGATCAGACAGGAGTCCCCGTGGACTATGATGTTTGCAGATGACATTGTGATCTGTAGTGAGAGGAGGGAACAGGTGGAGACCCTGGAGAGGTGGAGATGTGCTCTAGAGAGAAGAGAATGAAGGTCAGCAGGACTAAGGCAGAATATATGTGTGTGAATGAGACAGAGGACAGAGGAATGGTGAGGATGCAGGGAGTAGAGGTGGCGAAGGTGGATGAGTTTAAGTACTTGGGATCAACAGTTCAGAGTAATGGTGAGTGTGGAAGAGGTGAAGAAGAGAGTACAGGCAGGATGGAGTGGGTGGAGAAGAGTGTCAGGAGTGATTTATGACAGACGAGTACCAGTAAGAGTGAAAGGGAAGGTCTACAAGAGGGTAGTGAGACCAGCTATGTTATATGGGTTGGAGACAGTGGCATTGACAAAAAGGCAGGAGTCAGAGCTGGATGTGGCAGAGTTAAAGATGTTTAGATTTGCACCGGGTGTGACAAAGATGGACAGGATTAGGAATAAGTATATTAGAAGCTCAGCCCAGGTTGGAAGGTTTGGAGACAAAGCCAGAGAGGCAAGATTATATTTGTTTGGACATGTGCTGAGGAGGGATGCAGAGTATATTGGGAAAAAGATGCTAAGGATGAAGCTGCCAGGTAACAGGAAAAAGAGGGAGGCCTAAGATAAGGTTTATGGATGTGGTGAGAGAGGACATGCAGGTGGTTGGTGCGACAGAGCAAGATGCAGAGGAGAGGAAGAAATGGAAACAGTTTATCTGCTGTGGCGACCCCTAATGGGAGCAGCCGAAAGAAGAAGCCTTAATGCCCTTTGGTCCTTGTGAAATGGTCTCTGGATCTGCAGTAGAATTCTTGAAAGAGGAACTTGTGAGAGTCAGGTACTCTGTAATACCTGTCAGGTTTTCTAGGAGCTGGAGGTAAAGTGTCTGGGGAAATGCTAGATTCCAAGAAAGCATCATCTACAATGTCAGAAGGAGTAAGAATTCCCTAAGCCTCTTTTTGGAGTCAGAGTAATCCTGGCTTTCCAAGTGGAAATGCTCCCCAAGAGTGTACAAGGTTTCACGAAAAGAGAAATCTTCTGGGGGGAAAGCAGAGGGAATGGAATCCTCTGCATCAGAATCCTCATAGGTAGATAGGGGCAAACCTGGTAATCAGAAGAAACAGAAATATCAGATTCCTGATCAGAAGAATCAGAAGGAAAATCAGTTCTAGGTCTCTTAGAGGGGGAAGACTGGCTTCCCCTAATTAAGGTAATAAGGTCTTCAGACATTCTAAGCATTTTTTAGGCATATGGGCCTGAGCATGCAGTTTGGAAGTCTGTTTTCTAGGCATGGGTCGAGTTTTAGGCCAGGATGAAGAAGATGGCGTCTGTCTGAAATGCAAGTCTGTAGGCCTGAATACACCCTCAGAAGCTGGTGCCAGCACAGCGGCTCCAGACCCATCCAAGGTAGAGATGTACGCAGGTTCCATAGTCGAAGAAGCATCTTGTGGCATACTGGACTCCGAATGGGTCTCAGTAGAGGCCTGCAAATCTGAAGTAGCGGGTATCAGGGGCTGCGAAAGTGCCTCAATGAGTACCAGCAGACTGGCGACTAGCTTAACGAAAGTGTAGTCGGCAGTTTTGGACCTATGCGGTCTGTCTTTATCCTTACGTTTTTTCAGAATAAATCGATAGTCGGCTGGCTTACCGAAGCCATTTCTGGATAGTTAAACAGAGTATTAAAATAATTTGCTGCAAATATAGACCGATGAATTGTTTGAGGGTTGAACAAGTCACAAAACCAACAGCGAGGAACATCATTGGTCTGGTCCTAAGCAAGGAATGCAGTATGAATGAAAATCTTTGCGGTATTTGCTTTCCACAGGTAATACAATTGTTAACTTTTACTGACATCAATTAAGAGTAAGAAAAAGAATCCCCAACAGGGGTACTTAACTTTTTTGAAGACTTTGGTTCTGAAACTCGAAAATGAAAATTTCAGGAGTCTGCCAACTGGCACTTGCGAACTGCTTCTGGCACCGCACGGCAGGAAAGACTGGTGTAATGTAATCGGCTGCATGCTTTATACCCCTGACAACCTGATGTCATGGAAGCAGAGACAGCATCCGATGTAGGAATCCAAGACTCTGGTATTCAGGCCGGCTGAGGGCTACTTGCAGGCAGATAACCCAAATGTGATGACGCAACAGTGAAACACGATCATCATCAAAATGGTACTATCCCATAGAGAAAACTATGCTCTCAGCTAGTGAAATGTTGTATTCCTATACTGTCTCTAAGGCATGGAATAAGCTCCCCCATTTGCTTAGAATGATCAGCAACAGAGGCTTTAAAAAATCCCTCCAACTACATCTCTCCTCACAATGGTTATACTCCTCTCTCCCAACACAAAACCCCAACTCCTGATTTCTCTCCCTGCTGTTCCTTCCTCTGTCACTTCCTTCCCTTCACTCTGCCTACTTATTACTTCCGTCACTTTAACCTGCCCTTTCCTTTGCATTTCCCATCTGTCTCCTACTGCTCTTATACTATACTTAACTCCTCATGGCTATGAACCTGGAGATATATTATATTAATGTGTTATTTGAATACACACTATAAACCCTGTGGATATATTTCACTCATATCATTTGAATATATGCCATTTATTACTTCTATATGTCCATAATTGCAATCTTTCACTGTTTTATTATCAGTTTCGTTCAATATAATAGTACTGCGCAATTTTTCTGTGTGTATTAATATTTTTTTGTGTATGCAACTTTGCAGTGCTTTTCTCCCTGGGCCTCCACTGAAAATGGGTTAATTCCAGGCCCATTGAACTATCCTGGTTAACAAATGCAATAAATAAATGTAAGCTACTGCACTTTTATGAGCTGAAGCTAACAAGTATGTCAGCATGGTCCCTTCATTGTATTTCCATTGCATAAACGGCATAGGAAGAGGAAGAAGGTCCTCCTTTTCATCACAGTGACAGGAGTCATAAAGACCTCACCCTAGGCAAGGTCAGAATGCAGATCCCCCACCGAGTGAGAGGAAACACGAGGATTCCACCAAAGACATGGCCAGGCCGCATATATTTCAATAATGTGCTAGGAGAAACCTTCAAAAAGGCATGCTCAGACGACAGAGGAGAAGGCCAGAAAAGTCTGGCGTGGGAAGTATAATGGGTAAGCAAACTGAAAAACACTTTTTGCTAAAAATCCATTCAGAGTGCAAAGTTAACAGAACGGGTTTTGAATAAATGGCTTTGTTGCCTACAAGCTACATGTTAATAATTAAGATAATAAGCCTGATCAGTAATAAGTTAGAATGTGGCTCTCTCAGTTTTTCATAAGTCAGTTTTTTGAAAAGTGAGTCAATCAAGAACAAAGTTATCAACTTGGTCTATGAGACTG
>NC_056744.1:30046547-30076547 GCF_019279795.1 Protopterus annectens | reverse complement strand
ATGTTACTTTTATGTTAATATCAGAATAATGACTCTCAAAAGATAGTGGAATGAAAAAATGTGTATACATTAAGGGATTCATCCACTATAATATGCACTTAAAGAATATCATGTACAACGACTAACAGTTAAAGTGGAGTTATCGCTTGAGCGAAATACCCCTCTGGCAATATGAAAAAGTGAAGCTGCAGATCACCTCTAAAAACCTACACCGCAAAGCCTTACGCAAGACACAGAAACTTGGATTTATGCAGTACCATATCAAAAGCATAAAGAACATTAACATTTATGCTGGAATGTAATAAATACTTGCTTTCTGTACTGCATTATCATTACTCCAATCTTGACTCTTTTAGACTTTACTCAGGATCAAGCAACTACGCATGTTGCACAAACCTTGTTTAGATATTTAACATTTGTTTATTTTTACTGGTTTATTTTTTGTTTATTTTGATATAGAAATCATGAGTAGATTAAAGAAAAACAAGTGAAAACAAGGACACCAGGAATGCATGGGTTTTAATCATCGTAGTTCATCCAATATTGCATGGGAGTCTTCTTTTTACTGAAAGCTCCAAATACTACTTTACAAGATCAATTCTATACCAGTTCCTGGAAGCAGTAAGATCCTGCACAACTGCCCCAGTTGGAGGAAGTCACACCACAGCTTCTGGTGAAGAGAGGACCAAAATCAAAGAAAAACAAGAGAAAGAAAACATGTGCCTCTGTTGGACAGGAGCTATAGACAATGGAAATCAAAGCCTGAGCTGGAAAGGTAAACAGTCTGGGAGCCTGAGTAACACTAAGACAGCTTTGAGGAAAATAGGGAACTGAAAATCTTTGGACTTTCATTCCACCCCTGCTGAATTTTCTTTATACTGAGTGACTCGCAAATAAATTGACGGAACTGAAAAGCTGAAAGATTGATTTTTATTTTGCTTAGATCAATAGACTGAATCGGTTCCTTAAATATTATCCAATTCTAATTCCACATTGTATATTCACCTCTGCTTGAAGTACAGCAGATTTTAATTTACAAATGCAGCTTCACTGTGTGCTGTGAAAGCTATAGCATGTTAAAGGTGGTAGCATTGACGTGAAGGCTGGAGATAGCTTTGTTCATTTTTACCAAACTGAGTGCATCTTCTCATGGAGGTAATTCCCACCCACTTCTTTGAGATCATCACCAAAGCAGTGGACGAGGGCAAAATGATTCACAATGCCTACTTTGACCTGGCCAAGGCATTTGACACAATACCCTACTCGGGCATTGTTGGCAGACTCAGGAGGTTAGGAACAAACCTGTATGTCACTCAGTAGATGGCAAACTGGCCCATAGATAAGACTCAAGAAGTAAAAAGTGAGGAGTTCACCTCTACAATGAGGCCAGTCACAAGTGTAGTCCCTCAGGTATCGGTCCTTTGTCTACTCCTTTTTGGCATTTACTTCTCTGAAGCACTGTTAAATGGTCTCTGGCCAACTAAATTTGAAGAGGATTGCAAATTAACAGCCGTCCTTGAATCCCACACCAACACAAATGTTCTCTAGGAAGGACTGACACAGACTAACAATTGGTGTCAAAGCCATGGACTAAAAACAAATGCCAAAAAATGCATAATGGTGTCCTTTGAGAAGTCACCCACCCCTGGTAACTATCATATTTAGAACACACCCCTTAGAGTTGACCTAGTAGTTTAGGAATTGGGGGGACACAGAGTAATCTAGCCTTTGACCATCACACGTCTAAAGTAGTGAGGAAATCATTCTATGTTGCACAACTTATAAACAAGGGTATGGCATCTAGGTCCAAGGAAGTTATTGTTCCATTGTATTCAGCATTCATCAGACCTATCATTAAATACAATGTACCTAATCAGGCATAGCCAACAAATTGAACATCCATAGATGTTCCTCACCAACAATGCAGGGCACAAGTTAAATGTCCTATGCAGACCACCTGGAGGTCCTATCACAGTATTTTATCTCCTACAGGCTGCTGAAGGGGAGATTAATGCCTGGCATATAGGGCATTGTTAGACTCCCAATCTGATGGACCTCCTGCTTATCAGCAAAGCAAACAGCACCAGAATTAGCCATTCTAAAAACAAACCTTGCCTGTGATACAAGACCTGCTAGATAGACAAGCATGCATCCCAAAGACTACCCAGTCTCTGGATCAGATTGCCCATCCATGTGAAGCAGAGATCCTCCCTAACCCAATTCAATTGTAACTTGAACAATTGGATGGGGAACAGAAAATTCATCCCTGGCTTGGCACCTATGTCTCAAATGGACACAGGCAACCTTTAAATGGTTGGTCTCCCAGGCCCATGCTTACACTTATCAAGGGTACCAGAACTTGTCAGAGATTTGGGATGCATGGCTAGGCTTAAAAGGGCCCTTGAGGTCATTAGCCTAGTAAAGACCTATGAACCCATGAACCTATGGACCCAGAAAACAGTATTTAAAAGCTTAGATATAAAAGTGAAATCACCATTGCTATATTTTGGCAAGAGTGAATGAACTTTATACAAATTAAGATATATATATATATATATTTTTGTGGGCGTTTTGGTGAACTTGGGTAAAAAAGGGGTTATTTTTGTAGAATGAGTTTCTGATTTGGGACATTAACCATAATACATTTGTTATCCTGACAGTCAAGTTAATATTAGAGAAAAATAAGGTGCACAAAGCAATGGTGAGACTAGTACTACTGCATGGTACACATGTTACTGTTCCAAATATGTTACAGGCAGGTTTTTAAGTGCAGTGTTTTTTAAGTGCTTAAAAGAGGAGTGCATAGATGACTCCCCATCTTTACTTGACCTCAGTTTGGTCACATACAGTTTTAAAACTTTAAACATTGCTTTTCATCTAGTTATGACAACATTGCCATCTCTCCAATTGATTCTCTATGCATCCCAAGCCTTGCCAGTACTACCCATTAGTCAATTTCAGAGTAGTGCCCACTCTCATTTGAGACCGTCCATTTATGCAGAAGACAAACCCTGTATGAGTTGGATAATCTTTCCATTCCCCTTAAGCAGGGTGGATTGGAGGTCCTTGACTTGGAGCTGTATGCTCTTGCCACCAGGTTTAAAGTGTTTGGTGAAATAGTAAATAGTAAACAGACAAGGAGGAGGCTTGGTTCAATATACTGAGTCAACACATCAGCTCATTTGCAGTTTTTTGAAATGATGCAGTTTATTGAAATGATGCAGTTTAAGAAACTATCACAGCTCAGACCTCATTCTTCAAGTCTGTTATCTTTGATAAGAGGGTTGCAGGAAGGTTTTAAGATAACAGCCATCACAGACTGGGTCAGAGACTTCCTACTGATTCAAGGTCACAAGAGGTGAAGATTTTGGATTAAGACAGTTATTACACACATTAGTATTTGTGGTATCAGTTGGTGGAAGGAAGAGACTAGTTGCCTTAAGAAGCATTTAAGACCAAATTTAATTCAACTGCTCAAACAATAGATCGGAGGCTTAAACACAAGCTGCAGTCCATTAAATTACTACTCATCCAAACTACAGATGGAGCCAAATGGGTATCTCGACTGTTAATATTAGAGGATCAAATTATGAGAAAGAGGCTACGAGACTTGCCCTAAGGGGTGTACTTGATAAATTTAGGCTTAGCTATGAAACTGAAATACATAAAGGTAGAATGACTACATCTAAGAAAGTTCAGATTTTTTGGATGAAAGTACCAATGTAAATAAATTTTACACATCTTCTAAATTATGTAGGTTATAGCATAACTTGTCCCTAAAGTGCTAGAGATGTAGTACCGAGCATCTGGAAGGCTTTAATTGCAGGTGGTATCTGATCTAATATGGCCTAATCGAATACAGATTACTAAAGAGAGACTTTTTTTAGGCTACATTTCCTCTTTTCCTTTGGGGTCTCTGAACCTTTTTTGTTAATCAATATGAAATGTAATAATAAATATTGGAAAATGACAAGACTAACAAGCCTTAGTTGGCTTCAACGGATTCTCATGTACAAATGAGAGCTCAAGAAAGATGGTCATTATGGACTGCTCGTTTCTGATAAAGATGATGACCTTTATCTGTGATTACTTTATTACAATGTCATGTCAGGTGCAGTTATTTTAAACTTGTTTCCATGTTTTCCTTTTCTTGTTTTGTTTTTCTTCTACATGCTTTTGTTTCTGGTTATTATTCAGTACTGTACTTAGCTTGAGAATACATTCTATTATTTTTGTTAAAATAATTTTATTAAAAACAAAATAACACTTCTGCCTGGCTCAGTGGAGCAAAAAGATGTAGTCCTGACTGCAATGCAGACAACCAGGGTTCAATTAACAAGCCCAGCAATGAAGCAGACAGACTGCAAGTAAATGAGTGAAGGGTGGTAGCCTGCTCGCCTCACCTTGGGAGAGGGATGGGTTGCAGAAATAAAGTAAGAGGTTGTGTATCTTCTCAGGTGGAAACCAGGGAAACCACCACCTAAGGTTGACAGTAGGGTAGGGGTTACTGCTGGCAGCATCCTTTGCAGACATGAGATATGACAGCATGCATAGCCTAATGCACGCCCATTCAACTCACATAAGATTAGTGTGGACAGGGGATGTACGGTTTAAAGGTAAAAAAAAACCTTGAACCAGTCCTAGTCATATAAAGCTCACTCAGACTCTGCCAATAGACTGCTATTCGGGAAAGGCACTTGCCTGGAGTGCATTCCATTTTTTTTTTTGTGCATTGTGTATATTATTGCACTGTTTTCCATCACATTAAATTTGATAAGGAGAGAAACCAAAGCCACCTGTATTTGTGGCTCACAGAAATTAGAAGAGGTTAATACCCTGTGAACAGAGGAAAGTACAGTTGTGCAAGTAAACTTACCATAGCAGTAGATGTTCTTAAGATCATTGCCACTCTGGTCTTGGCTATATGGGCTATATCTTGCCAAAGATAACAACAGTCTGCTTTCAAAGCAGAAGGGTACGTTCCATGTGCCCAAACCATTAACCAGCTCTAACAGAGCTAAAGAAACAATGATTTTGGTACCAAGCCCATCATAGCTTTCATGAAAACAGAGAGGAAGGTTAGATCCTTGAAAACGTCAAAGCCAGGAAAATAAAGGTACTCAGCCTAGCAACAAAAGCATACAAAAATAGGAGAAATGACATAAGGACTGGCTACTGAAATAACCATCATTCAAACATCTACTGTTATGCAAGTTTACTTACACAACTCTGTTATATTCACCCCATTGATTACTGATAAAGTAGTTTAAACTATGGAGGTAGACTACCATAACTTACACTGATTGGCAGATGGATAAGGGTCCAGGAGCCTCTGCAGAATGGTTCTAGCAAAGCCTGTCCTAGACCTAGAGAAGGAATCTAGCTTATAGTGCTTTGTAAAGGTATGTACAGAGGACCACGTTGCAGCCTCCACAATTAACCCTTTCCAAAAAATCGCAGATGAAGCTAAGGCCTTTGAGTGTGCATTGACTCTGCCTGAAATTGCCTTGTTGTGGTGGGTATACAACATAAGATAATTACATTAGACAACAAATTGGATATAGTCTGCTTTGACACAGGTCGTAATTTCTTCATACCTCCAAAAGAAATTACTGAGAGTTCCTGAAACTTTTAGTCATGTCAAGATAATACTGGTGTCTGTGGACATCCACAGTTTGTAGGACCATTTAGTTCTAGGAAAACAGGGAGATGGATAGCGTGGCTCAAAGGAAACTTGAATACCACTTAGGAAATGATCTTTAATTTATGCCTAAAGGAAACCTAGCTTTCTTGCAGAAGTGAGAGCGATCAAAACTGTTTTCATGTTAAGAACTACAAGTCATCCTGATGAGCAGGCTCAAATGGAGCAAATGTTAGTTTTTGAAAGATAATTTAAAATCCCAAGGAACAGCCACCTGTTTTCCAGGAGGCTTAGCATGCAACACCCCTTTCAAAATCATTCTCACGTGGAATTGCATTGAAATAGAAATGGAATTCATGGGCAGCAAACTTCTCAACTATTCATATTTTGCATGAATGTTCCAATTTTCAGGCCTGATTTTATCCACATTTGATGCATATATTTTTGTAAGTACGTCCCTATTTTTAGGCTTCATTTACCTCTTCACACAATTTTATGAATCCCCCATCACATACGATTTTTGAAGCGGACTAGTACACAGAAAGTCACACTATCTGACAAACACACTAATGGTAGTAGTAATTTACAGAAAGGACAAACATCTTGTATCTCCCTTTTTCAGAAACAAAGATAAATGACCTTGTGTGTTAGAATTTTGCATTGCAGTTCATTAAGTATACAGGTTTTACACTGCCAGTGATCATCTACTTTTTAAACACGTTTCCAAGTAGTATCCCACATTTCTACCATAAGCAGGAAGAGTTATATGCCAATTGTTATTCAAGTTTTATGATAATTAGATGTCCAGATTTTTTGCTGGATATACCTACTTTTCAAGGGTCTTTATTCCTATTTTCAATGGTTGCAAGTTGAGAGGCATGATGGGCAAACAAGGTAAAATGGCCAAAATGTGTATCTTTATAAAGGAGTAAAACAGGCCGGAGGATAAAGCTCACAAAATACTGCAGAATCAGAGAACACTAGCTTAAAAGTGTTCCATTTCTCATTTTGGCACCCGGAAATCGTTTCCATTTGCTAATATATGATTTGCTTAGTAGTGGGTTTCCTTGCCTTCTTTAGTACGTAGTGCACATCCTCAGTAAATAGGTGCCTTAAAAGGTATTAAGGTGATCATCCAGGCAGTTGGTTGCAATTCTTTGGAGTTGGGGTATATAAAACACCCCCTGACTTGTATGAGTAGGCCCAGTCTGTGAGTAAGCTTTTGGTATTGGCCCTTGGCCACTTCCAAAACAAGTGAAAACTACTGTTGCCTGGGCCAGAACAGAGTCACCATAACGATCTTTGGACAGTCCCTTCTGAGTCTTCAGAATGATCTTGGACATTAGTGGAAAAGCATACAGGAACATTCTTCTCCATGGAAATAACGGCATCATTTTTCCAGGCCTTCTTGCATGCAGTCCTAGAGCAGAATTTTACCAATTGATTGTTGTGATTGGAAGCAAAAAGGTGTTCTCCACAGCTGGGGCAATTCCCAAGGACTCCGTGAATTCAGTTTCCACATGTAAAGGTTTGTCCTGGTCCTTCTCAGCTTGTGTGCAGCAAAATTGTTCTGACAGGTTGCAAGATGCCAGCAGAGTGAAATTGTGCTGAAAAGCTATACCTCACATTACCATGGCTAGTCTGCACAAAGGGCAGACGAGCATAAACTAACATGTGAGCTTGACAATTATACAAATGTTTGTGGTAGACATATACACCCCCCCAACTTTTCAAAGGCTTTACTATCCTTACCAGATGGGGAGGGATTAGCATTTACGAGAGGCTTGGCAGCAATTTACCAACCAAATTGCTGCTGGGTCAGATCTGGGATAAGAAAAATAAGACTGAGGAACTTTGTACAATCTATTTGTTTTCTTAGGGGCAAGTTTTTCTGCTGCCACATAAGTTACAGGCTATAATAAATACATCCTACAATGCCAGAACAGGAGAAAACTGGAGCAGATTCAGGAAATTTTAGTTGCAGTTGAATCTCATCAAATTAACAGCTTTGAAGTTTGGCAGTTACATAACCAATTTGCAATTACTTATGCTATACTAATCCAGCATAATTAGAGCTGAACACAAAGTGACGAGCATCTCCTGCATGCCCATGAATATCAATGCCATAAACTTGGCTCACTCTATTTAATCTTACGCATTTGGAGACCATCTTTAAAACTTAAAGGCTTTTCACACACAAAGATGTATGCACTGTGCGAGAAAGTAAAACCACATTTTGTGCCTTAAACATACTAATTAAGCCTTGGAATTTGGCATACCCTTGGCAGGTCAGAACTCAAATAGCCAAGGCTACTACAACAGTGATCAAATGATGAATATCTAGGATTTTTATTTCATAGAAAAAAATGTCAAGGTTTTACTGAAAGAGTTCTCTAAAACAGACTCTGCCATTGACTGCTGCATGAGAAAGGCAATTTTCTTAGTTTGTACTCCTTGAATTATCTGGTAATTTGCATATTGTTTTGTATTTATAATGCCGTGTATTTTCCATTGCATATCCAAAGGTCTCCTTATCAGAGAAACAAAAACTGTATTCTCTTGATATAACACGAGCTAGATTTTTCTCAGACTCCCAGCCTGTTCCTAATGTTTTCCTAAACACAATGGCTCTATACTTGTCAACTCCTTAAGCTAGTTTGGCCACAAAATTCTCACCCTATCCTCTTACCTGGACCCTTGCTAGACAGCACAAAACTTTGCAAAAGCATTCCCTTTAGATGTATTTAATTAATTTGCCCATCCACTGTATTCTACCCATCTAGAATACAGTGTCCATGAATAATTACAAGTGGATGTAATTAATTCTTCTCAGTTAAAATCTCAAAGCGATCTGCTACTGTAAGCTGGTTATATATTGTACATTTTCAACCAATGTTTCACACTTTTACTCTACATTCTATAAGCTACTGTCTTTGCTATTAAATAACCTGTATAAAAAAAAAATCCTTATTCAGCCTATTAGCACTTGATTTTTTGAAAAAGTGTAGCGACTGTCTTATGTTTACAGAGGACACACATCTAATACACTTGTTCCACATGGAGTTGTGCACTTAATGCTGGGGGCTAAACTTTTTCTCCCACACAAGGTCAGTTAACAGTCACAACACTGCATTACAACAATTCCTAAGAGTCCTACATAGGCTGAGGTAATAAAGAAATCCATGCCCAAGTCTCCTACATATGCAATTAGCCCACCTCAGCCATGTAGCTGAAATTTTAACACATAACCTGCACCCACATCTGCTGTGACTTGAAGACACATGCACTTCAAGCCTGTACCCCCTAAAGAATCATAAGCCTGCAGCACAGTCCAGAAATGTCTTGGTCATTGCTAACTGCTCTGTAAGATGTATAATACTGGCTAAGGATATGGTGACCGCTATCTCTCTGGTGCAAGGATTAAGGATGTGACTACAGCCTGCACTAATACACCAGATACAATTATGACTTTGGAGTCATCCAAGTCGTCCAAGTGGTGGGTAAACAATCTTAAGTATTCCACCTTGTCAGAGATTCAGAGGGACATTGTTGAGTTCTCTGCTCACGTCTTTGAAGACAAGGCTGTAGCACTGAGAAGCATTTTACCTGAATTGTTGCCTTCATTGATCAATAGTAACTTGATGACATTCTAGGGGGAGCCAGTTTGCATTTGCATGGAAAGAAATGGTCAACAGATCCCTGCGATGCCCCTAGTTTACCCAAGATGACCTGCACTTTTCACAGCTTGGTTTTCACATGCTGACTAAAGCATTTGCTACTCCCTACAGTGCTTTTTAAGCAAAGCTCACCTGATGGACATCCCAATTTGGCAAGTTTTAATCTGGATAACATCAATGTAGCACTGCTGAATGCCAGGAGCCTAAATCAAATCTCTAAACTTCTACCACTCCCCCCTCCGCAAATACATCAGCATGTGCATTTATAAAAAAAAAAAAATAGTGGTTTTAGTGTAGTGACAGCATTCCCTCTTTTCTAAAGTACAATGCCTATCATGTACTCAGAACTTTTTTTTTTGCCCCATAGCTCAAATGGCATGCCCTCAGGTCCTCTTCTCAGTCACCAAGTCTACGAGACCCACCTTAGCCTCTCAAAGAATAAACCTGACCCACATCCTGGGCCAGTAAGGATAACAAGGATCCTGATATTGCATCATACAGCTGACTAGAGTTGTGTGTGTGCATATTAGTCAAAGTAAACTTTGTCACTTTGATTCACACAAGTGCGAACCAAGTGAAATTGCATTTCTTCAGACTCTGTGTATACAATACATACACATTTAACATGACAATAAAGAAAATTCTATTGACACAAATAATAATAAATACTTGCATTATTGCACTGAAGACAGTTCAGTTTGATTACTGCTGACTTTGTGTCTTGGTGTGGTTAAGACCTTGTTACATATTGCACTATAGAGACTTTTCAGTATTGTTGGATTACTGCCTTAATTGCTTATTATACCATGACCCCCCATTAATATTCCAAAACGTGCATGCTGATTGGTCAGCGTGCACATTGTAAATCGACTTATACTAATGGAAAAAGGTCCGGTCCCCAGACTTTTTCCATTAGTACAAGTCTTTTTTAAAACACTGTCTCGCCATGTTAACTCCTTTGACATAGCGACACAGTGTAAAAAGCAATGGAGATCTTGCTTTCTCAGTTGCTTTTTTCAAAACTGTCTCGCTATGTTAAATGGGTTTAACATAGCGAGACAGCTTTAAAATAAGCAACGGAGATTCTCCTTTGCTTTTTTTAAAGCTGTCTCGCTATGTTAAACCCATTTAACATAGCGAAACAGTAAAAAGCAACGGAGATCTTGCTTTCTCCGTTGCTTTTGCCCACAGCTCTGATGTACTGTGTAGGCATGCGCAGTACATCAGAACTTCCGCGGAATACCAGACAGCTGCGGAAGGGCAACAAGGAGGCATTATACAATGCCATTATTTAAGAAAAGTAATTATTTTTTTTCTTAAATAAGGTCATTGTATAATAGCAATAACCCACTTCTGGGTGTGGGTAATGCTGGATTTACCCACGGTTGGCTTTGTTTGGTCCCTCGGGCTTCGCCCTTGGGACCAAACCACACCAACCGTGGGTACAAAACACCCAGGCGTGGGTTATTGCTATAATAGACTATGGTGTGTGTGTGTGTGTGTGTGTGTGTGTGTGTG
This sequence comes from Protopterus annectens, assembly GCF_019279795.1. Lineage (NCBI taxonomy): Eukaryota > Metazoa > Chordata > Ceratodontiformes > Protopteridae > Protopterus > Protopterus annectens. The sequence goes on along the minus strand of NC_056744.1, from coordinate 30,065,711 downwards.
TGTGTGTGTGTGTGTGTGTGTGTGTGTGTGTGTGTGTGTGTGTGTGTGTGTGTGTGTATTATGCCCCATCCTTCGTGCCCTACATGCGCACTTGTGACATTTGCAAATAGAGTGGAGATAACATGTTGTTACACCTCTAAAGTATCATCATCAATTCTCCTGCCTCTCCTACGACTATGCCCATCTAAGGGGATCTATAGCAAGACTGACAAGTGCACACCCATCCTCTCATGCCAGCGCCTCAGACGTCTGATACACCAATCAAATTCAGGGCACCTTGTAACTCAAGATGAGATTCCTTTATGTCATGGCACTGGGTTTATCATTTATTCACAGAGTTCCACTAGACACTGGGAAGGAATATCTACAGTCATTACCCGATTTTTCTCTCACCAGAGCATACACGATGCAAATCCAGACATGGCTGAAACCATGATTACACTCTAAATTAATTAGAACTAATTGCAAAACATCTATAAAATCTTCAGAGCATGAAAAATACCTTTACTAGTTGGAAATGTTCACAGATCCCAGTCTCTCCACTCGTAAAAACTACATTTTAATTTAAAGTGCGTTAAAATAGCGATACACTTTTCGTCAAGACTGATGTCTTAACTTCTTCAGAAACTTAAGGAGGGATTATGATGAAAAGATGTTTGTTTCCAAGATCTATCAGAAAGAGACTTATTCCAATATGTATTTACATTTCACTAGCTGTCACCCTACACATCAGAAGAGATCTGTAGTTAAGGGGCAGCTAGTTAGGGCAGCCAGGATGACAACTAAAGACGAGGAGTTCGCGGAGGAGTGCATTCTGATGTCCAACCTTTTTATACAGAAAGGTTATCCATTGCACTTTCTTCAGGGGATCATCAAGGAAGTCCAGCATAAAAGATCAGTAGGGGACTATGCCCCAATACTGAATAAGGCAAATGGAGGGGGTTCAGTGGTGAGTATTAATGAAGAAACGGTTAATACCTGTGGTTTTATAGGTACATTTAACATTGACTCCCACAAAATAATGAATATTATCACAAAAAATTGGGACCTCTTGATGAGTGATAAGCATCTCAGGGAAATATTTCCAGAAAGGCCTAAAATTATATATAGGCGTGGTAACAATTTAAAAGAAATTCTGGAAGCCAACTGCCGAACATACACCAATAAAGAAGGCATGTATAAGTGTAACATGTGTAGGTTTTGTAAATACATTGATGAAGGTTGTAACTACAGAATAGGTAATATGAAATATAGGTCCAATGGGAGATTTAACTAACAGCAAATAAGTGGTATATCTAGCTAAATGTACATGCTGTCCTGCTTTCTATATTGGTAAAACCGATATAAAGCTTGGTGAAAGAATCTATGAGCACATCTATTGTATTCGCAGGAATAAATTAGAGAATGCATTAGCTAGACATACAAGTGAGTTTGTTGGCCATGAATTTAAATTTAGGGTCATTGACCAATTGAAGAAAGATGAAAGGGGTGGACCAGAGTCTTTGAAGTTGGAGAGGAAAGAACTCCTATGGCAGCTCAGAGTGAATGCCTGTCAATTTCCAGGCATTAATGAAATGAGCTCCATTATGTGCATATTAAAGTTGAAAAACCTAGTTAGGTAATGCTAGTGAAGTAAAAAGCTTTTATATCTAGATTATCATACATACCAATATTAACGAAAACTAGTTGGTTAATAAGAATTTTAGATTGAGATGGAGTAAACTCTTCCCTAGTGTGGGTTAAAAATGGGCTCAATAAAATTCTGGGAGCTGTATGTTTATATGGTATATGTTTATATGCTTACATGTTTAAAAGCTTATATGTTCACATTTTTACATGCTTGAATGCATTTTTATGTGTACATATTTATTGGTGGATACATGTTTATCTTATTGGAATTTAATTTATTTTGATTAAATTAATTAAATGATTAATTTTTATATTAATATTTATTTTTATATTAATATTAATTTTATATTTACTAAATATATACATTTTTATTGCATTTGGGTCAAACGCATTGTTAACTATATTGAAATGTGTAATATTTATATATTTATACATTTTACTTATTGCACCATTAAATAGTACTTATTAAAATATATATATGGTTCTAAATAGTGTAAATGATAGTGTTAAAACTATGCTAGTCCAAGTGAGTATAATCCTGTAAGAGGGTATACTAACAAAATAAAAATGCCCCGAAGAGGATGTTAAAATTCATAGCATATGTCTTTAAGACATTAAATGGATTATTGAATGCTTGTTATAACTACACTATAAATAGTGCTTTGTGATATTGTTTAAAAGTTTCTGAAGTTAAGACATCAGTCTTGACGAGAAGTGTATCGCTATTTGCACTTTAAATTAAAATTTAGTTTTTACGAGTGGAGTGACTGGGATCTGTGTATTTTTCGTTTTGGAAGTTTTTGGAATATTTTCTTGGTTTGTCTTAGTTGGAAAAGTTAACTGTCAAACAAAATACTTTTATGGGAAACTTCATCTATCCACACATACTGGCAAAACAAATATGTCCAGAGTTTCTGGACTTCATTAAATGCCAATAAATTTTATTAAACTTGTTCCCCTAACCCACCAGAGATGTTAATCTTTTCATATAGCAAACAACGAGTATACAAATTGCTGCAACACAAAATGAAACAACCAAGCAAATGAAAAAACGCTTATTTCTCTAGCGCCTCGGCCACAGTAAGCCTTCAAGGAGTACCCCATCATACACAAAAAGCAGTTTAAATAGTAACAGTTAATTGAACCATAAAACAATAAAACAATCAACCAATTAATTAATAAAATTAAGTCAAATAACACTTCTCCAGCAGCAGTCTGTATTCAGACCTTTAGGTAACAAAGTATTATACTTCAAAATAAAAATTGTTTCTTTCTTTAAAAGTAACTTTTTAACAAAGGTTACATCAAGTTCATCAACAGCTACCTGTTGCAAAATAGTGGCTTGAAGACCATCACTTTGGCCACCATGATGTTCACAAAAATGTTGGGCTAAAGGGCTCTCTAACTTTTTAATTCTAATATCTCTTAAATGTTCAAGTAACCTAACCTTAAACATTCTCTTAGTTTGCCCAATATAAAACTTATTACATCCACATTTAATTGCATAAACAACCCTATGTGTTCTACAATTATATATCCCATTAGGAGTAAAACTAATATTAATATGTGGAAATTTTTTTTTTTTTATAAAAGGACAACCATTACACTTCCCACATGATGACATACCTACATTAGCTATTTGATAATATAATTTCAACCCAGGTCTAACAAATTTAGTATGTACAACCATATCTTTGATGTTTCTACCTCTTTTATAAGAAAACACTAACTTATTTGTCATTAGATTGTCCAATTCACCAAAGTTCTTTAAAAATCCCCAAAAATGTAATATGCAATTTTAATACTGTTACTACAAACATTGTTAAGTAGAAACTAAGAAAAAAATTCTTATCATAATTATTAATACTATTACCAATATAAGTATTGCCCCTATCTTTATGTGTAGTTCTAACATTATATCTCAATCTAGCTACCTGTTGAATATCATTATCAAGTAATTTAGCATCATAATACCTTTTCAAAAACGTACTTCTAGTCCGTTGTATTTCATTCAAAAATGTTTCATTATCATTACATAAACGGGAAATTCTCAAAAATTCACCATATGGTAAAGCTTCAATTGTATGTTTAGGGTGACAACTAGTACCCATCAAAAAGTCATGTGGCATACCAAATTTCCTATGAATACTTGTAACTACAGGTTTGCCAATAATACCTTGTAAATTAATGTCTAAAAAATTAACTATCTGCCCATATTGTAATCCATCAAAAATAATATTAAATCTATTATGTTGAATTTCCTGTACAAAATTAGCTACAAAATGTATGCCATCTTCACATAAAAAAATTAAATCAACAAATCTATAATAAAATTTCACATATTTACGTACAAATGAATTATTAAATACATTCTTGTTCAACCATTCCCATGAAGATGTTGGCATACATGGGTGCAAATGGAGCACCCATTGCAGTGCCTTGTATCTGATGAAAAATCTGATTATCAAAACAAAAATAATTATTTTCCAAGCAAAATTTAACCAAATCCATCGCATAATGTGTAAACGGATAGTCTCCCATGCACTTATATAATGCTTCCAAACCAAACTTATGTTTAATATTAGTATAGAGACTCTGTACATCTAATGTAATCCAATACATGTTTTCTTTCCATATGACTTGTTTTATTTTACTCAAAAAATCAAAGGAGCCTTGTATATAAGAAGGAAGACAAATGGCTTCCTTCAATAATACCCGATGTAAAATAACTCCCAAGTTATGCAAAAAATATTTGCTAACTGAAACTATAGGTCTACCTGGTGGAGTATTAAATTTATGAATCTTGGGTAGACAATAAAAGTAAGCTAAACCTGTATCAGTAATTGTAAGCTTCTTCTTAACATCAGTTTCAGACCAATAACCTAATCTCAAACCTCTCTGTATTAGACATACATACTTATCCTTAGCTTGTTCAATATCACCACTTTGAACTATACAATAAACAGTTCTATCCTTTAATAAATCTAAACACATGTTCAAATATTGCATATAGTGCATAATAACTATTTTATTGCCCTTATCAGAGGGCTTTATAACAAAGTCTCTCTGCTTAGAAAGTTTTACCAATTCCAACCATTCCTGTTTAGAAAGATTATATTCCACCTGCTTTTTATCAAATTTTTTTAACAATGAATCTATTTCAAATTCAACCATAGCATGAAATTTTTTAATGCCATCATGGGAAAAAGGAGGCATAAAGTTGCTTTTAGTACTCAAACAAGAAGTATCTATGGCACAATATGCATTAAAATCACTAAAACAAGATACAAAGGAATCATTGGTATCAGAATCTGTTATACTACTTTCAGTAATACATGTGTTATCAAACACATTTTCCACAGCTTTCTCCACAGGTAAATAGTGAAAATACCACAAATGCAACTTCCTAACAAATCTAAATAATTCTACTTTACATTCATAGGCAATACAGTCGGCATAAATTTTAATCCACAATTAAGTGCAGAAAAAATTTTATCAGTAACATAACAGCCAGATAAATTCACCACATTATTATAGTGAGAGCAAATGTCAGTACCATTTAGTTCTTTTATTATCCCGCCATTGGCGTTGAGGCCCCCCTCTATAGTGTTCATGTTCAGCATAACTTCTTTTTTGTTGTTTACCATAATCGCACGATGGACAAAAATGCTCCGGAAAGAATCGTTCATCAGCCGGGGATGGCAAAGCTGGAAAATCATTAGCACCAATGTCATTACGCTGTCTATCTTGCAAATAACCCGGTATATCAGCACTAGATGTACTAACAATTCTGTCTCTCTCCCCGCTAGAAACATTAGGAGGGCAGGCTATGGAACGTGAACGTTGATTGGGTCTGTGCAAAAAAACACTTCCTCTCTCGAAATCACGGAGGTCTCTCTGAATTTTGTATATCTTCTGTTCAATTACTTTCTTTTCTTGCACATTAACTTTATCCTGAATATCTCGTAAACAGGAGTCTCGATCTGTCCAATACTGTTGCTAAACTATTACAAGCCATTTTTGTGAACATCATGGTGGCCAAAGTGATAGTCTTCAAGCCACTATTTTGCAACAGTTAGCTGTTGATGAACTTGATGTAACCTTTGTTAAAAAGTTACTTTTAAAGAAAGAAACAATTTTTATTTTTAAGTATAATACTTTGTTACCTAAAGATCTGAATACAGACTGCTGCTGGAGAAGTGTTATTTGACTTAATTTTATTAATTAATTGGTTGATTGTTTTATGGTTCAATTAACTGTTACTATTTAAACTGCTTTTTGTGTATGATGGGGTACTCCTTGAAGGCTTACTGTGGCCGAGGCGCTAGAGAAATAAACGTGTTTTCATTGGCTTGGTTGTTTCGTTTTATGTTAATCTTTTCAGTCTTTTCTTCACAAATATTCCCTCAGTTGTTTCATCCTACTTCTTGCCACCATCTCAGTCAAATCTGACCATCATGCCGTAACCTTCTTCATGAAATCCTACTTTGCAGCCCATAATAATGCCTCTGTTACCTGGGATTATTCCCAAAACAATTACTTTACTATTTACTGATCTTGATAACCACAAACTTTGTACATAAGGATACTGTCTATGCCTTTGCATTTTACTCCCACCTAAATAGATGTACTAAAGCATCCATACCAGTCTAATGTAAACATAACAGCAAGTTAAACTAAACCCATGTGGTGAGACTACCACATCAAGCTGTTTACAAAAATGAAAAATCTCTTAGCCAGCTCTAAGTGAGGCCTTTTTCATCATCATAAAAAGGGATTTAAAAATGGTAAGCATGTCTCTCAAACTTACCATTAGGAAACATAAGGCCAATCATGCACTTAAGATAGCTACTAATTCTCAAGATAAACATACGGCCTTATTCAGATGAAATTTAGAAGTAACCAACAATTCTGTACTGAACTTATCCCTAATGGTACCTCCATTTATGACACAAAGGACATTGCATCTTCACACTACTCACTCTCATATCTGTTCCTCCTCATTCACCTTCACATTTCCCATCCTAAATTGATTCAAACCACGTATTTCTGGCACTTTCCAAAATTAAAAATAACAGTTGGTGGGTGCTGATAATATCCCTCAATGTCTGCCGAGATGCACAAAGTCCCATCCAGCAAAATCCCTCTCTTCAACCAGAGTACCTCTACTGGTTACATCCCCAGTGTGTGAAGAACAGCCATTGTGCTGCCCTTACATAAAGGAAGCTCCTCTATAGACCCGGGTGACTATAGGCCTATTAATTTCACTGTATTTGCAAAGAAATAGAATACACTACAGCTGAACTAAAACAATCTTAAGTGACCTTATATCTGGATTGATACCAGTATAGATACGGAAAAGGCAGATCATGTCTGTTCATCCTGGTTGATTTTTTTTGGAAAGTTTACCAAAGTCAGTAAGAGGCTCACAGTTAACATTGCCTACCTGGACATTTCAAAGGCTTTTTATGATCTCCCAATGCATTACCGAAAAACTTCCCCTAAACAAAATTAAACCATACATAGTCTAAAATATCTCTCAACTTCCGAGTGCAAGAAATCTGGACAAATGTTAAAATAATAGGGGTACAAAGGCCCACAGGTACGGACAAACTTTAAATATCAGTTTGTATTTTCTGAAGGATATGATGTCTGGAACTCAAATGTATGGCATTATTTAATGACTTTATTCTACAGTGATTTGCCAGAACATCACAAACTTTGAGGAACAGACCTAACATAAGAGACAAAAATTTGGACAGTTGAAAGGTATGTAGTCCAATGTGTAGGTAACTGGCTATGTGACAGAACCACTACTGTTATGGTCAGGGTGTTTGCTCTACAGAGAGAAGCATTACCAGTGGTGTCCCACAATTTGCTTTCCTGAGCCCCCTACTCTTTGGCACTAGTGTAACTAGAACAAGGCAAGAGGGACAACAGCCCTAGGTGCAAAGTGTTGGAGGAAGCAATCAGCTGATCCCAATCGCTCTTTAAAGGAATGCTGTGGTCAAACCAGAGAGTGTTTATAGTGCTCCACGTGTTCTAAACTTTAGCAACTGCTTACAACATTTATAACAAGCAGTAGTTTGCTACAGTTTAAAAAAATAAATCCTTTTTTTTTTTTTTTTTTAATAAAATATGTTAACGGCATAAAAAATGGGACCCGAATGGCTGGGGTTGGAAGGAGGGTATGTGCATCATGCATCCGGCCACCTGGTTGGTATGCCAGTAGAAGGAGCATTTTTTTTTTTTTTTTTGCTGGGGGTGCACAGATCTAACTGTTATAATCTGATTTAGGCTTATTGCAGTGAAGTGCTGTTTTTCTTTGCTCTTCACTTGAAGAGCTGAAGGGGTGAGGCTCAGGCTCATTGCACTGGCACAGGATGAATTGAACCAGCTATGCTTCTGCTCTTTGGTATATACTTCTATAGCAAGAAAGTGGATACCAGTTTAGTATAACCATACAAGTTTGCTGATGACTGAAAACAATCCCATTCCAATACTCAGTCTCCAGCAAGAACTAGACAAAGCAAATGCAGTATATGTTAACTACAGGCTTTACCTTGAATGCCAAGAAAAATGGTTTACTGTCTTTTGGTAAATTAGTATTACCTGCTCTTCTCATTTAACTGATTTCCCCAAGTCTGGCACAGTCATCAGGAATGTTGGCACCTTTGTTGTCAATAGGCCCTCTTTTGACCATCATACATGTGTGTGGTGGTTAGAAAATCCTCCTGCCTTGCACAGCTTATTCTCTGTGCTACTTCTTTAGAGTCCAAAGAAGTTATTGTCCTATAGGACAATGTATGGTCCTTGCTTAAGCCTCAGACACAATTAATCTAGGGTTCAGAGTAAATCAAACACTACAAACACCTGTTAGCACTAGCACAGTAAAAGGTCACCAGTAATTAAACACTTCAAAACAAGTCAGACAGACTGACTTAACTGTTATGAAGCTGGGCAAAAAGAGTGGCTGTGAGTTGGTCATCAGTAGACAAGACATATCAAGGGCCTAGAGATACTTAATCCAAAAGATATAATTATAAAATGACAGTGGTCCACGTGGGTGTGAATGACCTGGAAATTAAAACTGAGATGCATATGCAGAAACATGACAGCTCTTCAATGTCACAAATGTAGGAAAATTCATTGAGTAGAACCCTTCCTTCTCCTCAACCAAAGTACAGGGAAATAACTGGCTTTAGCAATTACTTGCAAAATTGATGACATTCTAAGGCACCCAGTGTGAGGAGATGCTAGACCGTCACTCTTGCTTTGCCAGGGATGACTTGCACCTCTAGTTCAAGGGCTTCTATACAATGGCTAAAGCCTTTGCTGCCCCATGGCGCATTTTTTTTTTTTTTTTTTAAATCAGAGTCCAGCTCATGACTCTCCCATCTTAATAATCATATCAGACAGACCACATTAAGAATGGCTCTGCTCAGTGCAAAGATTCTAAACAGCAAACTGCTTGAGCCCGAGGTCCTGCTACATTTGGATCACGTGTGTGTTATTACAGAAATTTGGTTTATAAGTACAGAAAGACACTCTCTCCATAACAGGGTTTGGTACCTACCACACCTTTATTGCCAATGGTGTGGAAATTAGGCCAGTGCACCAGGGAATTTCCCCTACTCTGTTGTTGTGAGTAGGACCCACTTTGGAGGAGCACTTCTTGTTTCTGTTCCCAGCGCAGAGGTGGCCTGGAGAAACAGGGAGGCAAATGGACAGAGGAGGAGATGGAGTAATGGAAGAAATGAAGAAGGCAAATGCGGAGACCATAAAATGTGCAGAATTCTGAGGAAATATTTCAAAGAAACCTGTTTGATGGAGATAAGTCAACAAATTATGGCTGTATAATTACAACCCTCCAGTCAGGAGGGTTGTGGAATGATTGACTTAAAGAAATGGTGGTGCAGAGTGAGTCAGAAAATGAAGGAAATGTTTCATGAGAGGACACTATGGAGAAAACAGAAAAGGAGGATGCAAAGATGATCCTGAAGAATAGTGGTGAGATGGAAAAAACATATGCAGAGAAACTAAAAGAAGGCAAAAGTGGAGTAGCAGAAAAAGCAGAAGAAAATTAAAACGGAAGTACATGGTAATGATTCAAAGTAAAGACAAAAATGGACAGGTATGAAGTGTGGGACAATTTAATAGCTCCACTGGGTGTAAAAGCACATGACATAAGAGCATTTATTCTCATTAACAAAAGCATTTTGTGATATATCGGAGATGTTGCAATGAAAAATTGTACTGGAGAAAATGACAAAAAAGACTGCAATCCATGGAATCTTTATGTGATAAAACAGGGAAACAAACAAGAACATTCATGTGCAATTTCGAGTACAGGTAGAGAGCAAGTTTGAAAGGGCATTTGAAAGCTTTAAGTAGTACTGGACATTGCAAATGTTTATGACAAAATGGGTTTATGGCGGCTGGGATTGTAATATTGTGTTAAAAACAGAAAGAAAAAAATCATACATATACCAAGCATGATAAATGTGGAGAGGAATAGGGATGTTGTAAAATACTGGAGACATTTTTTTGTTGTGGAAAAGGGCGTTTGATAACTAATTGACAAAAAAAACGTTATATTGGGGGAACGTGAACTGAAATGCCATAAATGTAACAAAATTGGACATTTATGGATGGACTGCAAAAATGAAAATAAGAGCAAGGAAAAAGAAATAAGAAAATGAACAAAGAATAAATTTTAGTAGTAGAAAAAGAAAAATGAGAAAACACACAGAAAGTTCTAAAATAAGTGATGAAGATAAACTGAGGTAGTAAAGGGAAAAGAATTCTACTGGTAAAAAGGTAAGACAGAAAATGAAAAATGTTAAAGGTTTAAATACAAGAAAAAAAATGAAGGAAACTGATGAAAAAAGAATATATACAGCTAATGACTGCAGACTTGGTATAAGGGTTAAGGTGTCTGACAGTGTTCGATTCTCATTTTTGGGAAGGTAATTTGTCAGGCTTAAAATGGCCTATTAGGAAAGCTATGAATTTGTGAAATCATTAATTTAATAGAAGGGAAAAAGAAACTTTTAGATTGCTTTCTATAAATGTGAGTATAGTACGAATAGGAATTTTGGAGTGGTGTAATGCATGTGATGTACATGTTAATATACTAGAAAACGCAATATTTTTAACAAATGAAGCAAGATTACAGAGAAACAATGGAGAGTAAAGAATCTGGAGTATAGGAAAAAGATGTTTTGAAATAGCCATATTCTGTAGAAATATAGTAAAAATAGATTCAACTTTAGCAAAAATGGGAAGATTAAACATTGCAGCTTTAAAATGAAAAGAGCAAGTATATAGAATAACATTATGCTTACACTAACTGTAAAGAAAGTGAAAGCTTATTTCACCATATGTTAGAATACGTAGGGATTATAACAGGAGACTAAATGTGATTTAAGAGGCAAGCTTAAAAAGAAAGGAAATGATATATGAAAAATATTAAAAAAAGTTATACAATGTGGCAAGTTAAAACTTTGGGACAAAAATCCATGGACTTACAAAAGGGGCATGCATAGAATAGAAAGGCATTACTTTATATAGTATCAGAAGGTTTAGCTTCAGGAGAAGGGGAGGTAGCTGAAACCGGATTTTCTGATCATGCAATAATGCTAGAGATGAAGGAAAACATGGTATATGTAAAAATAGGCAAAGGAATAAAGATAAATGAGAAAGCATGGGATAAAGAAGTAAAAATTAGTAATGCAGTTATGGAAAGATCATATTACTAGGAGAACATTTTATAAAAAATTGGTCTGAATGGTAGAGGATATTTTTTTATAATGGCATAATGTGAGAAAAGTAGAGAAAGAAAAATATAAAATAACATAACGATGCACTGAAAGATTTAGAAAATGATAAAAAGTGCATAAATAAAGAAAAAGAATTGCATGAAAGAATCAAGAAAAAATACAAGAATTGTTATATAAGCAAAGATATTTTTACAAGGAAAAAAAAGTACCACCAAGCTACTTAAGTGGGTTAGTAATGGAAGATGTTGGTGTAATGAGAGAAATGAGAGAAATAAATGTAAAAGAAGAAATAGAAAACTCAGGAAAAGGCTATGAATAGTGTCGTAGTGTCTGCAAGAAATGTTTAAAGAAAAAAGGTAGTGAAAAAAACATGGAAAGTAAAAACGTTAACAGAAGTAGTGAGTAAAGAGTTGGAAAAGGAGATTTCTTTAAATGAGCTAAACTATAAGGACAAGTAAATCATAGCTCTCAACCTGGAAACAACAAAAATCTGGACAAGGCCCATGAAAAATAGGTACAAATCTGTATGCTGATTAACATAAAATTTGCATACATAATGTAACCACACCCACTCCAGTGGAATTGTTGGATACCATCTTTCAAACGCAAATTGAAGAACAGAAAGCCAAAATATGGCACCAGAGTCCCCCCCCCCCCACAGCCATTCCAATGTCCCATTACCTGTCTATTTCGTCCCATTTACCATAAACACTGTGTGCATACTGCTTTACTTCTACAATGATTATTTGGATTTTATTTTTACATTTTGTAGCACAATCTGCGGTGGTGCAGCGGTAGCGTTGTTGCCTCACAGCAAGAGGTTCTCCCATTCGATTCTCGGCTGGAGTGCGGGGAGTGCCGTCTGTGCGGAGTCTACTTGTCCTCCCCGCAGTTGGGTGGGCGTTCGAAAGACATGCGTAAATGGGCGTGCATTCACTGAAGGTTGGACGTCGAGCTGGCACCTCGGCATTTGTGAAAATCTACTGCCAATCATTAGTGGACCGGAGTTCAGCTGTGGCGACCCCTAGCTGGGAAAAGCTGAAAGACAAACAACAGCAATGTACAAACACTAATATAAATCTGCTAAACAAAGCAATACTGTCTCACAATGAAAACAGACTTGGCATTAAAACTTCTCTGCCCTTGAAACTCACATTAATTAAAACAGCATTGAAACCAACACCACAGCCAAAGAAAATGCATGGCCAATGGTGGATAAAGATTACCTTGGGCTATTTTCAAATCATTGGCCCCTTGCACACAAAACAAGAAACATACACTTGTTCTTTGATACACCTCTTCCCGACTTTATTAAATGATATGACTTGTACAGCACACTTGTTAGAGCGCATTTTAAATTTATTGTTTGGTTTAAGCACTTGGGCTTCAGGCCAGTTATTTTACATTATGAAGGTGTGGTCTGCACTCTTGTGGAAGGAGAGGGTAAATTCTGCCCTTCTGAGCTGGGAGTTTCTGGTTAAAGGCTTATTGTGCCTGCTTATTTGAACTGTTTCTTTTTGAAATTGGTATGCTTTGTTTGCTGTAGCATAGACTAAACTCAGACCTGCTGAATCTAGCTTTGTTTGTATAACTTGAGCACTAATCTCGACCATCGTTATTTGGAGACTGTTCCCCTGCACCCTAGTGGCAGGAGTGTGCAGTTAGAACTTCTCTGATCGAAAACTGCTGGAATGGGGCTAAGTTTTTAGCTTTTTATTGGTTAATTTGTTTAAATCAGTTTCCTAATTTGCTACTGTTGTATTTAAAAAATAAAATAAAAAAATACAATTTATGCATCGCCGCTTAGCTAGGGTTAAACTATTCCCAGAGCCATAAAGTCTGTTCTTCAAATTTTCCCTTAGAACTAGCCAGTGTTTTAGTTTTAGCACTCAGATCTGTTTCTTGAAGCTCAGCACTTGTTCAGAACTTGTAAGCACTAAATAAGCTACAAATTACTACAGCACTCAACTTTCCTCACTTGTCTAGAGGAAAACAGTTTTTAGTACTTAATAAATAAGCACCTATCCAGGCATGTCTAAGGGTCAGCTCCTGGTGTTTTCTCCTATCTACCTGATGAATCTGGTCATCTTGGGGCAATGCAGCAATTGCCTCATGTACACAGACAACCCTCTCCTCCTACCACCCAACACTACAACCTGTAACAGATGCACTTATATAGCCAAACTGGAAGCAAAGCTCTCTTCACCCAAGACTGGACTAGACAGTCAAGAGGAGAAGCTAAACACTTGCACCACACTCATCACATAGTCCCTCAAAACCTGCACCATCAATACACACAAAGAAACACAAAACACAAACCTACATTCGCAGAGGCTCTCAATAAAAATTTGCTCAAGCAACTGAGACCGCCAAAGCAGAAACGCAAGCAACCTACATTCACAAAGGCTCTCAATAAAAACCTGCTCAAGCAACAGAGACCTCCAAAGCAGAAACACAAGCAACCTCCACTCCCCAACACAATCCAAATGACACAGCCTGCAAACTCAGTGTGCCACTCAACTGCAGCCCATAAGGCATAACAACGTACCCAAAACTCTAGTCGTAGGTGACTAAATCAGGCACACTGATGTTCCACTCACCAGGCCAAACAAGGAAAAAGTTACTGTCAGCTGTCTGTCGGGTGACAGGATATGCCACATAACGCACACACTCAGGTCACTCCACAAGTACAAATATGACTGTCATTGTCCATGTTGGTGTGAATGACCTGAGATGAACCTTCCTGGACTACATGAAAAGAGACATGGAAGAGCTCTTTGATCTTGTAGCCCAGGCAGATATGACCCTAGCCCCAAGTAGCAACCTGCCATCACCCAGAAAGATACCACAGTACAAGGACAAAATGATTGACCAACAATTGGCTAAGCTTCTGGTGTCATTCTAAGGGGTCCAGTATCTGTCTGCCTGGGATGACATGATCAACAGATCACAATGCTTTGCCAGAGATGGCCTGCACCTGTCGGCCTTGGGATTCCGGATACAGGCTAAGGCTCTTGCCACCTCTATAGCACCTTTTTTAGGCAAGGTTCAAATGACAAATTCACCACCCTAACAGGTACAAGCAAGCAAAATCTGAGGGTAATGCTACTCAATGCTAGAAGTCTAAACCTCGAAATACATTCACTCGAGGCACTCCTTAAATGGAGAACATCAACATCTGTGCAGTGACAGAGACCTGGTTCAAGGCTCCAGAGAGCACTCCTGCATTACCAGGCTATAATTCATATCACACCTTTCGGCCACCTAACCTGGACTGAAACACTAAAGGCGGAGGCATGTCCATATTCATTAAGGATATCCACAGCTCCAGGCTAACTGCTCAGCATAATGCATCCGAGATTATCTAAGTACAACTAACTCTGGGCAAGACTGCAATCCAAATTGTAAGTTGCTACTGATCCCACGCCATGTCCCAGGATTCCCACTCCTCATTTTTTGATGCACTGGAAAATATTAGGGTACAACCCAACACCCTAATAATGGGCGATTTCAACTACCCCATCATTAACTGGGAAAACTACTCGTGGCAACTCTTTTGCTCAACGTTTTCTGGAATTCATAAATTCCAACGCCTTGGATCAACTTAACCACACCCCCCACAAGGGGCAGCAATATCCTAGACCTGTTAATTACCAACATGGACGACCAGTGTTCCACACCAGAGGTCAATTCCTCGTTGGTCAGATCCGACCACAAGCTAATCACCCTAGACATCCACATCCCGCACCCACCCACCCACCCCCCCCACCCCCATTAGGGAAACCACCATAAAAAGTTCTCCAAAGCCAACTTCACGCTTCTTAAGACAGAAGTGCCAAACTTCACGACACCCATGCAGACAGACAATAGGAGGTATGACTGCTAAATCCTACACAAATGCATTTTATAAGAACATGCAAGAGTGCATGGATCGTGCTATCCCTAACAGAACCAAGATACTATCCTCCCAAAAAAAGGAAGCCAATCTGTTGGTCCTCTGCCATAAACTCTACAACAGAAGAAAGAAACTGTTGCAAAAAAAAGAGTAAAATCCCAGGATTGGAGGAACTCCCTGGTCAGCCTCAGTAAGAAGCTGAGATCCCTCAAAATCCTCCAAAGCTAGTTACAAAAACAAAAACCCCACTGATTCTAAAGACAACCACAAAGCATTCTATAGCTATGTCAAGAATCTCAATGGCAACACTCAGATCTGCTCTGAGTTACAGCACAATGACACTAAATATACAGAACCAACTGATATTGCCAACATCCTGGCAAATAAGTTCAGTGCTAACTTTGCCACCCTCTCATCCACTACAGGGCCCATCTCTATACTGGAAGAATGCAAAGTTCCTGTAATCATGGCTGCACAGGTAAAAAAAAAAAAAAACTCTTCAAAACCAAGAACACAACATCCATGGGACGTGACAACATCCCAGGCTGTGTTCTACATGAAAAAAATGAACTGGCACCCTACCCAAGCACCATGTTCGATCATAGCCTCACCTCAGGCTTTTTGCCCATAATGGCTCACAGAGACAGTTATCCCACTCCACAAAGGGGGAGCCACCACGGACCCCGGGAACTACCGCCCCATTAGCTTAACTAACCTGGTCTGCAAGGCCAAGGAACATATCATGATGGAACTTATAAACAAAGACACTGGTAATCTCCAAACTCTGGACCCCACCCAGTTCGTGATTGTAAAAGGCAGATCATGTCTCCTAAACCTGATAGACTTCTTTGAAGTCATCACCAAAGCCGTAGACGAGGGTAAGGTGGTTCACACAGCCTATCTAGATCTCTCCAAGGCTTTTGACACCATCCCCCATTCTGGAATTATAGATAAGGATTTATGAGTTTGTCACAAGATGGATTGCCAAATGGCTCGCTGACAGAACCCACATTGTGAAAAGCAGCAGACTCCAAATCGGACTTCAGACCAGTGACAAGTGGAGTACCCACAGGATTCAGTCCTGGGTCCTAACTCCAGTGACAAGCAGAGTATCACAGGGTTCAGTCCTGGGTCCTCTCCTGTTTGATATCTACTTTTCTGAAGTACAGGCTAACACAGAAGGTCTTTGGCTAGCGAAATTCGCAGAGGACTGCAAACTAGGGGCCATAATCGAAACTAACAATGTGGACATCCTACAAAAGGGCCTCACTGAGACAGATGCCTGGTGTTAAAGCCATGGCCTCAAGCTCAATGCCAAAAAGTGTATTGTCATCCCCTTTGGTAAAAACTCTGTACCCATGAGCTACCACATAGGTTGTAGTCTAATGCCGAAAGTGTGATAAGAAACCTTGGGACACAGGCGGACAATAGTCTCTCCTATGATAATCACATCGTCACAGTAATCCGGAAATCTTTCTACGTGGCACAATTCATTACAAAAGGTTTCTCATCAAGGGAAAAAAAAAAAAAAAAAGAGGTCATTGTTCCCCTCTACTTGTCACTCATTAGACCCATTATATAGAGTACAATGCCCCTTTTGGTATGTACCTCACAAGACCTCTACAACAACTGGAAAGGCAGAAATACCTCACAAAAAGAGGATTATCAGCCTGAGATGCCCTATGCAGACCATCTAAAAAAACTCCAGCTTTACTCCATTGCATATCGCCTACTCAGAAGCGGTCTCTGCCTAACATACAAAGCTATGTGAAACCCAGAGCTGTTGGACATGCTCCACTTAAAGAAAACCCAATCCCTCTGAGCTACACGCTCTAGGGACCTAAACCTTGTCACCACAATAACCATAACATGATGGAGGGATAGATTCCTGTCCCAGAGACTTCCCATACTCTAGAACAAACTACCTATCTATATCAAACAAAGCTCCTCATTAGCACTCGAGAAAAATCTTGATGATTGGATGGAAAATAGGAAATTCACCCCAGGAATCACCTCTGTAGATCTGCTCGACAGGGGTACAGGAAAATAATTTTCTAGGGTCGGGAAAGCCAGGGTACCTTTTTGGCTAGGCTTATATAGGCCCTAGGTCCAATAGCCTAGTACCTTCCTATGAACATTTTTCCAGTAGGCAATGAAACAAAAATGCATGAACCAATAATGACAAAACTGCCCAATTCAGAACATTTCCATCATAAAAGTCTATTTCCACACCCACACAATATATATCTATATCTATATATAAAACAGAATGACAGTAGTGTAAGCCATAGGCAACCTTTTTTTTTTTTTTTTTTGGGGTGGGGGCGACAAACATTTTGGAAAGTTGCTAGAATAAAATCTTATGTTACCACGATGCATTTCACTGACAAGTCTTGAATCCAGGACCCTGTGCACTACACTCGAAAAACATACCACTATGCCAGATCAGCAGTTTCCTGAAAGATAGGAAGACTGAAACTTAAATGGCTATCATTTAGTGAATTCAGTTCTCACTTGTCATCATAGCTCTCAACCTCTTGGCACAAAAAACCTGGACAAAGCCAATAATGGAGGAAAACAGCCCCAAAAATAGGGGCAAATTTATCTTATAAACTTAGAAAATCACTAGAATAAAAGCTTTTGTGTTACCATTTATTTTCTGAAGAATAAGTCTGAAATTCAAATGCCTATCACTATTTAGTGAATTCAGTCCTTCAGGGATTGCCACAAAAATCCTGAAAAACACAGACTGAGGAACAGATCAAAAATGAGGCATAAATTCACAAGTGGTGGTAGCTAGGGACTCTAGGCTCTTTTTACCCTATACCCAAGATACAGGGTTTGAGCCAGAGTACCTCTAGCCACCAGGTGTATTAAATTGGGACATTTTCACACACTATTTATAGAGAAATTTCTGAATTAGCGGTGGTGGTGCTGCGGTAGCATTGTCGCCTTACAGTAAGACGCTGTCCGGTTCGATTCTCAGCTAGAGCGTCTTCTGCGTGGAGACATGCGTGAATGGGCGTACCTTCATTGAAGGTTGTGCATCAGGGCTGGTAACTCGGCATGTAAAAGTCAACTACCAATCATTAGCGGACCGGAGTTCCGCTGTGGCTACCCCTAACCGGGAAAAGCCGAAAGACACAACAACATTTATAGACAAATTACTCAAAGAACCAGCGTCTTTGTGTTTCTCATGCAAGTTCAACAGATTTTGAACTGTACCCACAAAAGAAACATGTCTACATATATAAAAAAAGTACAGCCCCAAAGGGAATTATAGCCTTTATTTCAGGAAAAATAACCACAGCAGACATAATAAACTTTTTCTGCACAAACAACAATTAAAATGGGGTAGTTTACTTTGCCCATGAAAACAGAATTCTGTTAAGATCTTATGTGGATAACCAATAAAAACGCTTAATTCTATAACCATGCACTATTCATTTCTTTGTCCTTCAGGCCCCATTATGGGAGTTTCTATTTTGTTGGCTTTGGAAGTCTCCTACCTTGGATAGCTTTTGCAGGTTGCTTAAAATCTACCTATCTGAAATGGTCTTTGACTGTGTGGGTTGACTTAATTATATTTCGGTTTATTCTTTTACTTGTACCCATTAGGTGTTTACAGAGGATTTTATGTCTAATTGTTTTATGTTGTCTTTTGGCTTGTCTATGTTTTATTTGATTTGTTTTCATTTCATCTTACTCTATCATTCTATTTACATTACAGGCATTTTATTAAAAAATACCTTAATAAAGTCAAAGTTGAATCTGCCAGCCAGCACAGATGCAATGTTCTTGGGTGGGAAAGTTCAGGAGATGCTCTGAAACATGGCAGATAGAGAAAGGAACCAGAAA